>NC_052402.1:21696922-21852862 GCF_009389715.1 Phoenix dactylifera
ACACATATAAGCCAAACAATTGATTGCATGATATGAAGGCTTATATAATTCCAAATGAAAGGGGGAGCTCTAATTTCAGGATTTACTGACTCATACCTTTCAATTATGGATAAATTAAATGACTAGACATTTGAATTCATTTCAAAACTTTACTATAAATCACCTTTTGGTTGAGCAATTCACTTTACAAATACTCAATATTTTGTCATCATCAAAAAGAGGGAGATTGTGGAGTAATTGGTTATACCCCCATTTGATTTTGATGAGCTCAGAGCATTTGAGTATATTTCATGTTATACTAATGAATTCAATCTAGTGTTTTAGGCAAATATATGTGAATTTATCTTTAAGAGCATCGAGCTTTTGTTCAAGATTATTTGGCTAAGTGTTGAACACAATTAAGCCAAAGTCTGAAGCTCGAGTCGACTCCGGAAGCTTGCGAGTCGACTCCAAGTATTTCAGAGGTTCTGGCACAAGCTCGAGTCGACTCTAGTACACTACGAGTCGACTCCGACTGAGAACAGACAGAAGGACAGAAAGATGAATTTCAGACCCCGTCACCGAGTCGACTCCGACGATTTCGAGTCGACTCCGATGCTTGCCGAGTCGACTTCCGACAGTTTCGAGTCGACTCCAAGGAGTAACAGACAGAAAGATAGAGAAGTATTTTCTAGACCCTGTTACCGAGTCGACTCCAGAAGGATTCGAGTTGACTCCAACGTTTGGCGAGTCGACTCCTAAACATTCAAGAGTCGACTCTTAGAGGAAAGCGGACTGAAAGGCAGAAAATCAAACAAAGTGACTTTGTGAACGAGTCGACTCCGAGAATACGAGAGTCGACCCCAAGTCAGTCGAGTCGACCCCAACAAAGTACGAGTCGACTCCGAGGCAGTTCAACTCGAAAGACAGAGGATCAGTTTTTGGGCTCTGAGAGCCGAGTCGACTCCAAGATAATCCGAGTCGACTTCGAAGCAGTTCAACTCGAAAGATAGAGGATCAGTTTTCGGGCTCTGAGAGCCGAGTCGACTCCAAGATGATCCGAGTTGACTCGAGAAAGAAATGCAGAAAAATAGATCTCTAAAATTCTGAGAACGAGTCGTCTCCAACACGCCAAGTCATCTCCAGATCTTGGCGAGTCGACTCCAGGTTTGGCCCGAGTCGACTCCAGGACAGAACAGCACTTTAATTCAAATCCTGAATAGTGGAAGAGTCGTCTCCAGTAAAGCATGAGTCGACTCCAGCAACAGCCGAGTCGACTCCAGATCGAGCGAGTTGACTCCGACCCCAACGGATACATTGTCAGGAGGTGCAGACTGTGCAGAACGGCCACAAATCAGTGTCTAACGGCTATTTTTCAAGTGGGACTATTTAAATAACCAGATTGAACAGTAGTAGATATCAAGAGAGTTACTCCATCTGTGCATTAAGTGTTTTCCATCTACCAAGAGTCTATTGAGAGAAAAGACAAATAAAAGAAGGAAGAAATGCATTCAATACATTCCTAGAAGTCTTCCCTCTGCATTCAAGGCTCTTCCTCTGACATCAGATCTCAAGTGCACTCAAAGAGGAGACTCAGAGTTTGAGAAGCCCCTTCTTCCTCTTCCAAAATCTGTTTGAGGGCTTCTAACTCTACTCTATTCATATTGATTAATATTTGCTTATAAAGAAGCTTTCCTTGTAACTTTTCCCAAACTGTTTTCTTACTTGATTCAATCAGGGGATTGAATCAAGGGTTGTAAGGTTTGTTGGTGAGCCAAAGTTAAAACCAACGGTGTAAGCGTTCGATTGTGATCCCGGAAAAACAATCGGGTGGTTCTAGTCAGTGAGCCTGTGAAAATCGACCGAGTTCGTTGTGATCTCGCGAAAACAACAAGTTGGATTGTGAACTTATAAAACAACCGGCTGTAATCCAAGGGATTATAGTGAACTCCCAAGTGAAGCTTGGGGAGTGGACGTAGGAGCAAGGGTTAGCTCCGAACCACTATAAATTGGTTTGTGTTTGTATTGGCTGCTGTTCTCTCTCTCTCTTCATTCACTTCATCTAGTAACTTAACTAGTTTGCTTGCAATAGATTTGGTTAATTACTAATCATAGTTTTTAATTGGTCGAGAATTAATCTAAACCCAATTCACCCCCCCTATTGGGTTGTCTTCTTGGGCAACAGTATTGGATACCGGTGGTCCCTTTAATATTTGCAATTCGTTGCAGGGATTGCAAGTCAGTGAGAAATTTGGAGAAAGTGAAAGATTCCTGAACGTTGGAGATGGAAGATCAGTTCCAGTTCTAGCTTTAGGAAGTCTGAAACTTGTATTCAATTCTCAAGAAATTATCTTAAGTGACTGTCACTTTTGTCCAAGATTTTTTTATTGAACATAATTTCTGTAGGCCTTTTGGCCATGAATGGTTATGAGATTTCAATAAAAAGAGATTATTGTGATAGCATTATGAATGGTATTACTGTAATGCATAGACATTTGAGCAATGGAATTTATATATTGTCATAGCCTATTAATGTAATGCACAAGTCAAGTAAGCACCCTAGAATAGATAATGTCACAGATGTCTACCTTTGGCATCATAGGCTAGGTTATATTAACAAGAACAGGATGAACAGGTTAAGTAAAGAGGGAATCCTCAATGTTAATGATTGTGAATCATTGACAACCTGCGAGTCATGTCTTCTTAGTAAGATGACCAAATCATCTTTTATCGGAAAAGGTAAACGAGCTAGTGACTTATTAACCCTTGTACATTCTGATGTATGTGGGCCAATAGCACAAATACTAGAGGTGAATATTCATATTTTATTACGTTCACAGACGACTTTTCGAGGTATGGTTATATCTATTTAATGAGACATAAATCTGAATCATTTGAAATGTTCAAATTATATCGTAATGAAGTAAAAACAAAAAAAAAAATTTAAAAAAAAAAACTTGTTTTTGCATTTGATTTATTCTATTACTTTCTTTTCTGAGCAAATACACATGTATTTTCATATTGAGTTTGTGCAACTATTAAGTCAAGGAACACATGCATACTATGACTGATCAGAGATCTATTATTAGATCCCCACACGTGTACTTAATGACAATAGGAAAGCCTCAGGAGTTCACATTTGTTAACTGCATTTTTGTTAGCCTTATCCGTAAAAGAAGTACGAGTATCCTTGTTTGTACCATAAGGTTCATGATTTGGTCTTCACATAAAGATAGAGGTTGAATATCCCAGCTAGATTACTTAGGTGCCTTATGATCCGACCTTGGTTGACCTATAGTCACGATGCAGTCACGTATATACTAAAAATATCTGTATGGTTTAGTTTACCTTCTCTTTTCTTGCAATATTATTATTAAAAAATAAATAAATAAATAAATAAAAATTCCTTATGATGACAAGTCTGGCCTCGTGGCGTAGTCTGGTTCGAGTAATTAAGTCCGAGGGGTGTTTCACCTAATGTCTTGAGCCAATTAGATCGGGGGTCATTGACTGAAAGCTCGCTACATGGACCTTACTAGAGCCTAATGGGGTTGGATAGCTATAGTTGTCATGTGTATTGACAAAAAAAAAAGAAAGAAATAAAAATAAGCATGAATGAGTTGGTTAGGCTGAACCTAGTGACATGTGGTAATGGCTGGTTTGACTCCATTGTATTGGACCTCCGTGTACCTGGGTTGTTTAGTTGGGATTGATAGCTTTTTCTTTACATGCGAACCATTCTTGACAAATTTAGACAACATGTGATATTCTGAAAATTCGATGGATCAGGTTCTAACAAATTGTAGAAAACACTTGTGAACTTGAGTAGTGCACCTAAAACTCAGGCGGTGCCCTATTATAGTGGAGGTATTAGTACTCTGAGAAAGTCATGTGATTTGATGCACACTACACTTTTATATTTTCTTGCTTTGACAGTTGCCATGCTTGAAAATATATATCAATTAATTACATGTGTATTAGCTTAAGATTTATTTCATATCTTTATTAGAATCTCAGGTCATATAATTCATGATGTATGTGGGTAACATCCCTGAAAACCCTCACGAGATAACACTCGTCCACTAGGGTAACCTAGGGGTTTAACGGCTTGTTGCACGTGCTAAGTGCAATCGTGATTCCTACGAAAGTGAGTACTTATCTTAATTTTATGCAATTAGTTCTAATAAAACATCAAAGGACCAACCAACACTTTTTGTACTCTCATGTTGTCGTTTACTCTGAATTGCTAGAGACTAGCAATAAGCTAGTTGGGGGGTGTGATGAGAGCACAAAAGTGCGATCTACACATCACTTAAATTAGTATTATTGCTAACAAATAATGATAAAAGTGCTGCATTAATATTATATTTTTGTGGGGTGCAGGTGATTATAAATAAAAGCTAAGATGCGCATTGGGTCCAAACATCACCGCAGGTGACTAGCCAACTGCAGGTTTCAACCCCAGTTGCACAATAGAAGGAGTCTAAGTTCAGCCATCCAGTTCACTGCAACAAATTCCCAGCAGCCCGTGCATCTCAGCCCGATGGAGCCCACGTGCAGCCCATCCTCTTCTCCCGTGAGTGATCCAAAGCATCCAAGGCCATGCTATCAGCTCCTTCAGCCGTCCGTATGTGAATCTCCCATCATCAGCTCGCTTCCGAGTCCCAGATCTCAGCTTCCTTCCGCTTCTCCCGCAAGCCAGAGCATACATCCCAGCCGTCACCACCGTATCATCTGCCGCGTCCACGAAGCATCCGAATCCAGTGATCCACCTTCCAAATCTCATCTTCCCCGCATCCGCAGCTTCCGCCGTTCCTAGAGTTCTCCCACGCATCTCAGCATCTGCGATCCTTCACGTCCGAACCAGCTTCCATGTCTTCCTCTCCCGAGTTCCAGCCACATCAGCTCCCAGCCGTCCGCTTCATCCGCGCGATTCCACCGCATCCCAGCTTCCTTCAAGCATCCCCAGATCTTCTCCTCGTCCATGAGCCAACGTCCGCAACCTCCCGCGAAGCATCCCGGCCATCCGCGAAGCATTCTTCCATGATCCCGTCCGTCGAATCATCCCGAATCTCCCGCGCCCAACGCCTGCGATCGTTCCGTGCGTATCATCCAAATCCCAGGTTCCGTGATCCAGCTCCTATGATTCCGCGTCCGGATATCTCGCAACTGGATTAGGGATCCATCGGGGGGGATATAGAAGGTTTCTCCCTCGGCTGAAGGGGGGAATAGTTCATTCAAAAAAACAGAGGAGCCCCTGTTATTCAAAAAAAAAGAAAAGGGAAACAGGGGATGCCCTGTTTCCGAAAAGAAAAAGAAAAAAAAAGAGAAAAGTGGCTAATGTCTTTTATGGAGGGCTAATTTCTTAGGGAGGGTGATGGAGGAACCTTTGATGTATTGCTCTTTGAAGTAAACTCTAAACTTTTGCTTTGAATGACTTATATTTACTGATATATTCTTGATCCATGCATTGTTATTTCGTAGATAGCTCTTTAATGGATTATGATTATTGATATATGGATTGCTTTAGTATTTGATTTGTTGTAGACGTAGAAAGCACGATGAATGCTTAGAAATTGAGTTCATATGTTCATGAAACATATACCATGATTAGATCTATCCTACCATTAATCTTTAATCAAGAACCTTAGAGTTTATTTCTTGGATGCAATATTATCAAGGAAAATTCCAGATCCCTACCATTTATCTATTTCATTGAACTTTGTTTAGTTGCATATCATTCTTTGTTTTTAATTTCTGAAAATCAACTGGAAATTACATCTAAAAATTACGCTAATAATCCATAGAACGTTCCCTGAGGATTCGACCTTAGACTCCCGAGATTTTACTAGTACGATTCTCCTATACTTGGGAGATTAGTTTCGCGAAAATATTTTTGCGAACGCGTCAAAGTGGACAGAACAGAAACCGGTGCTTTCTCACCTTAGGGTTTGGGGGTGTCCAGCTTATGTCAAACGTTTGAAAGTAGACAAACTTGAAGCCAAGTCTGACAAATATTTTTTTGTCGGTTACCTTAAAGAAACTAAAGGATATTATTTTTACCTTGCTGAAGAACAAAAGTTGTTCGTAAGCAATAGAGCTATTTTCTTGGAGAAGGAATTTCTTGGAGAAGGAAGTAGAAGCTCTAATGTAGAACTTAGGAAAGTTCAACATATAGAAGACCCAACACCATCCACTAAACCTATTGAGTCAGATTTGATTAGATCAGATCCCGAACCCATCTTAGATGCACCATTAAGGTGATCAGGTAGAGTACCACGTCAGCCGGACAGATACTATGATTTTTTGATCCGGGACGGGGATCCTGTCGAACTTGATGAAAACGATGAGGATCTGATTACCTATATGGATGCAATGCAGAGGTATGACTCTGATAAATGGCTTGGAGCTATGCAATCCGAAATGGAATCAATGAAGGTCAATGATGCATGGACATTAGTTGACCCACCAGAAGGAATTAAACCCATAGGGTGTAAGTGGATTTTCAAAAGAAAACGAGGTGCAGACAGAAAGGTGGAAACCTATAAAGCCTGTCTGGTTGCCAAGGGATATCGTTAGCATTATGGTATTGACTATGATGAGATATTTTCTCCTGTGGCAATGCTCAAGTTCATTCGGATTATGCTTGCGATAGCAGCACATTTAGATTATGAGATCTGGCAGATGGATGTTAAAACCGTCTTTCTAAATGAGAAAGTTTATATGATGCAACCTGAAGGTTTTACATCTGTAGATGAGTCTAAAGTTTGCAAGCTTCAAAAATCCATTTATGGATTAAAGCAAGCTTCACGGAGTTGGAATATACGTTTTGATAAGGTAATCAAAACATATGGCTTCATTAGGAATGAAGAAGAACCCTGCATTTATAAATGGGTCAATGGTTCAGTAATTATATTTCTAGTTTTGTATATGGATGATATTCTATTAATTGAGAATGATGTCCCTGCATTATAAGGAATAAATGTCTGGTTATCATTTCAATTTGCCATGAAAGATTTGGATGAAACATCTTACATCCTTGGGATGAAGATCTATAGAGATAGATCTAAAAGATTGCTTGGATTATCCCAATCTACGTACATTGATACTATACTGAAGAGGTTCAGCATGATTAATTCCAAGAAAGGCTATCTTCTAATGGGCCATGGAATTAACCTCTCTAAGAAGGATTGTCCGACAACTTCTCAAGAAAGAGAGAGTATGGATAGAATTTTCATATGCTTCGACAGTGGGATCTATAATGTACGACATGACATGCACTAGACCAGACATGGCATATTCACTAGGGGTAGTGAGTAGATACCAGTCTGATACAGGTAGCAACCACTGGAAGGTTGTAAAAACCATTCTTAAGTATTTGAGAAATACTAAGGACCAGTAGCTTGTCTACGGTGATACTGACTTGAAACTAGTAGGATACACTGATTCCAGTTTTCAATCGGATCGAGATGATAGCAAGAGTGTGTCGGGTTATATACCCTGAAAGGTGGTGCTGACTCAGTGTGCGAGGCAGAGTACCTCGAAGGAAAATCTGGCTGACCCATTTACCAAAGTCCTCGGCATCAAACAGTTCAACGAATACAAGTCGAAGATGGGTATTAGATACTGTGCCGATTGGCTTTAGGTTAAGTGGAAGTTGTTGGGAATTGTATCCTAAAAGTCAATCGTCAGCATATTGATGATAGAATTTTGTAAATAAATTGACAAATTAATAAAGTGTTATTTGGCATTATTCATCATTTTATTGAACATCTTCAAATGAACTCTTATATGATGAAGTCCTTAGGACTTATTTTATGTTAAAGAAGGATTTATCTTCGAGTCCTTAAACCTGTTCGCGACCAAATGATATGCTGTTACCTAGGACGACAACATAATCGAGATTAGATCGTTGTGTAACATATATGTTGGTTGTCCTCTTAACTAAGGAGTGTGGAGACACTGATATGTCACACAAGTGAAGTGTAGAGATACATTTCACTGAACGTGATCAATTTCGGAATGCTCTACTGTCAAGAGATGTTCCAAGTGGATATGGATATATGTGTCCCTCCGATCTGAGATCACCACGGTGACCAGCAAGCAACTACTGTACTTTAGTACCGGACTATCTGAGTTTCTAATTCAGTGACGGAAGGTTACTGGGTGCAGTCAAGTACTTGCGAAGTGGTGTGTGAGTCCAGATGGAATTCACCCCTCTTGGAAACAGGAGATAGTGTTTTGTGTTCAATTTAGCAAAACCTTGGCCAGGATAATCCGTGTGACGAGTCACAGGATTTCTAAAGTTGATCACATATAGGATGTACTTATTACAGAGTTGACAGTGAACTCTGAAGTCGTCCTGAGCATTTAGAGTCATAGGGATGAATTACATGGTAACTATATGTTAGGAACCCCGATCATGCCGCTGAAATTTTTAAAAAATTCAGATGCAGCGGAAGAGGCATGCGCGGGATCAACCGTTCATTGCATGAACGTTGTTCAAAAACCGTTCGTAGATAGATAAGGATTAAAAATTTTTAAAATTTTTGGAAGATCAGATCTTCACCTTGTGCGGGTAGATGATCACCGCAAACTGAAGTTCGTGGTTTTGGATGAAGGTTCGCTTGAAGCCGTTCAAGTGCCCGACCTCTACGGGTATCCACACGAAGCAGAGAACCGATCCAAGCTTTCTATCTCCTCGGGGTGCTAGCTCCCTTGCAGAGATCACTTTTGATGGCTGATCTCCTCTCTTTCTTTCAACTCTTGAATATGCTTGAGAGGACGAAGAAGAAGGATGAAGAAAAGAAGAGGAACGAAGCCCCTGCAGCCCACTTCCTTTTTCCTGCGTTGGAACCAAGGAGGAGGAAGAAGGGGACCGCCAACACCTTGTCTTTTGCTTCCCTTGCTTGCGGCTGAAAACCAAGGAGAAGGAGGAGGAGGCCATGGCTGAGGAGAAGAGGGATTCACTCACATTCGGTCAGCCCCCAAGGCCTCCTCTTAAATAGCATCTAGGGCTCCTACAAGTTAGGAGCCCTTTGACACTCTTCCATAAGAGGGGCGCCGGCCCCTCTCTTCATGCCGCACCAAGGAGGAGAAAAGGGGAAGGGCGTGAGCCCCTCCTCTTGTGTTGCCCTAATCCTCATTAAGTAAGGTTTTGGATGCCCTAATGTGGTCAAGCCCTAATCCAATTAGGCTTAGCCCAAGGGTGAACCAATTTGGATCCAATCTAGGTAAGTCCTAATCCAATTAGAACTTAAATCAATTTTGACTCAATTGAACTCTTCAATCCTAATCCAATTAGGAGTCTTATTGATTCATTAGATTAATAATTAATTGTAACTTAAGAAATCCTAATCCAAATTAGGACATATTTAATTTTAGTCCTAATCCAATTAGGACTCTATTTGAATCCGAAGTCCTAATCTGATTAGGACTCTAGGAATCCTACTCCAAGTAGGAATCCAATTTTAATTCAAAACTCCTAATCTAATTAGGATTGTAGGAATCCTACTCCAAGTAGGAATCCCAGTCCTACTCCAACTAGGATTCCCAGTCCTAATCCAATTAGGACTCTAGGAATCCTACTCGAAGTAGGACTCTTGTTTCAAGTCCAATTAATTAATTCCCTTTGTTCCTTCTTCAACTGAATATCAATCGAATTGATTACTTGTGATTTCTAATCACGATTCAACCATCGGATCGGTCAATACTTCTAATGTGTGTGACCCCATAGGTTCTACTCTGACTGGTAGTGAGATATATTATGATCTCTATCACAATATCATTGAAAACTCCTTTCAATGGATTGGAACGATTCCAACTCTACTCATTAGGGTTTATCGATCATCGAGATAATCCCTGTGAGTCCCACCATCCACCAGTGACACCTAGCAGCATGTAGTGGCTACCCAGTAGAATAGAATGATGAACCTCTAGGTGCAGTTATCGTGTGATACAGTCCTACTATCATGGATCCCTACAGGACGGAGGTCATGGATAACTCGTCAAACCCCTTCATCTGTCATATGTCAAGATTTATTCGACTCGAGTTCGATAGTGGAAAACTCTTTCCCCACTTTATATTACTGCCCTGGCCAAGGTCTTAGAACTCAGTCTAACAAATCACATAGGATCACTCCTCTTCTATCAAGATCGATAGATTCCATGTAAGTGCATACCCTACTCCTACAGTGAACTTACTGCAGCCAATCTACACTACAAGGACCCATATGACTAGAGACCATGTATACGTGTAGTCAAACTACAATAACCTCACTGTGAGTAGCTGAAGCATCGCAGGTCAAAGGACCAGTCATACTACTGCAACATCAAGCAAGTCACTGACGAATGGATAGACATCCAAGTGACTTCTTGTCTTGGTCACGCTCAGTACCCTTGTTCTCTAACAAGCACCTGCACTATCACTTCAGTGTCCCTACACTGTGGACTCAAGTCTCGTCCATCCAGAAGGAAAGTGATCTGTGCACTGATCGGATCGATCACCGTCCTCGTGATGATCCATTGATCAGGAGCATTTAGAAATTAATCACCAATGATACATGGCTCAAATTCTCAACTCTTGAGAATATGTATCATCATCTTATTAATTTCTTGGACGATTCATAGATATATAAATAATATGAATGAAAAGATGCCTTTTATTTATTCAATAATAAATAGTCAAGTACAAAATTATATCCCTAGAATTAATAATGTGTCAGCCAGATTGGCTTCTAGGGCATACATCTAACACCATAGTCCAAGGGTTCTTGAATGTTGCTTTGCAATCATTTGGGCTATTCGGACGTCGGGTACCATTGCTAGATGGTCATTTCGATTAGTACAAGAAGTTGTTCTTGTACTATCGGCTTAGGTTCGAACCTATGGGGTCACACGCATAGAAGTTTCTAGGTTGATCAAATGGCTGATTGATGATTAAGAATCATTAAGGGGTAATTTGGTCAATTTGATTGACAAATTATCCTAAGCAAAAATTGTATTTGATGAGTTACGCCCTGTTCGATGCGACGTTTGCAGTGGAATTCGAACGGAACGTCGTTCATCGTATGAACGCGCCTCGGATCGTAGAATTCAAAAATTTTTCTGGATCCAAATCCAGAAGATCTTTGAACTCATTAGGGAGGGAAGATTAGGATCTGAGGAGGGTTGATTAAGATTTATAAAACTGAAACAAAAATCAGAAGATATAAATTTGAAGATCTCATCTTCAAAAATTCTGCAGGTGTAAAACACTGCAGCCCGATGATCTTTCTAGGTTCCTGGTTAAGCCACACATGTGTCCGGCCTCTATAGGTATCCACATGAGGATCTAATCATCTGAGGTAGGGTCTTACCGGAGTGCTAGCTCCTTGCAAAGACCTCTTATGACTATCAAATAGATTGGAAGAAATCTGCAACATACCTCCTTGAAGAAGAACCCTTTCTTCTTTGATCTTACTCGCAACGGAGGAAGAGGAAGGAGGAACCTTTGCACGTGGATCTTCCTTGCCTTGATGCCGTGGAAGAAGAGGATGCAGAGGACCCCCTTGCTGCCGTGGAGAAGGAGGAAGAATGGACTTGGGCGTGGAGGAAAGATCTCCTTCTTTCCTTGGGCGAATTGATCTCTTCCTAGGTTCTTCTTCTTTCTTTCTTTCCAACACTTGGAAGAAGATGAACTTGATCTCCCTTACTACCGTGGGAAGAAGAGGGGAAGCCTCTTGCTGCCGTGGGAAGGGAGAAGAAAAGAGAAAGGGAGGTGTGGAGAGGAAGAGGAGAGAATTCATTCATAATGTCTCCCTTGCTACCCTTTTATAGATTGGGTTTAGGACTTCTCCTAATCTTATTAGGAGTATGGAACTATAACCCATCCTTGGATTAATGCCAAGTGTCCAATCCTTGTGCTCATATATGCATGAAATGTGTCCACTTAATCAATTGATTAATTTTCTAATCACATTAGGATTCCTAATCTCATTTAGAGAATTAATTGATTTGGGAGCATGCATCCTATGACACCATGTGTACTTTAAAGTCTGCATAGTGTGAACACGACTTAAGTCATATTCATCCTACGACAATATGTGGTCTTTAAAATCCACACAATCCTTGGTTTAATCAAATTGACCCAATCATGAACCCAAATCAATTTGGGTCGAACCCAATTTGATTTGGCTCATTAAATCAGCCCAATCCTGGAGTTCTCCCACGCATCTCAGCATCTGCGATCCTCCGCGTCCGAACCAGCTTCCGTGTCTGCCTCTCCCGAGTTCCAGCCACATCAACTCCCAGCCGTCCGCTTCATCCGCGCGATTCCACCGCGTCCTAGCTTCCTTCAAGCATCCCCAGATCTTCTCCGCGTCCATGAGCCAACGTCCGCAACCTCCCGCGAAGCATCCTGGCCATCCACGAAGCATTCTTCCATGATCCCGTCCGTCGAATCATCCTGAATCTCCCGCTCCCAACGCCTGCGATCGTTCCGTGCATATCATCCAAATCCCAGGTTCCATGATCCAGCTCCCATGATTCCGCGTCCGGATATCTCACAACTGGATTAGGGATCCATCGGGGGGGATATAGAAGGTTTCTCCCTCGGCTGAAGGGGGGGATAGTTCATTCGAAAAAACAGAGGAGCCCCTGTTATTCAAAAAAAAGAAAAGGGAAATAGGGGATGCCCTGTTTCCGAAAAGAAAAAGAAAAAAAAAAAAGAGAAAAGTGGCTAATGTCTTTTATGGAGGGCTAATTTCTTAGGTAGGGATCTGGAATTTTCCTTGATAATATTGCGTCCAAGAAATAAACTCTAAGGTTCTTGATTAAAGATTAATGGTAGGATAGATCTAATCATGGTATATGTTTCATGAACATATGAACTCAATTTTTAAGCATTCATCGTGCTTTCTACGTCTACGACAAATCAAATACTAAAGCAATCCATATATCAATAATCATAATCCATGGGGGAGGGAAATATTTTGCAAAAAGAAAACAAAAAAAAAAAATTCTTTACTGCTGTTTTTTTTATTCCCTGCATAGTCTGCATCAAACTCTGATATCAAAGTAATTAACCGTCTGATTGAACTCAAATTTGGTCTTCAGATGCAGGACCTGTGTTTCTTTCATCTGAACTCAAATTTTAAGACCATTAGATTAATACGAAACCTTGCTGCTTTCTGTTTTTAATTTTCTGCATTTAATTGTTTTAGAATCAGAATTTTATTGTTATCATATCTCATTAACCCTTGTTGCTAATTGAAAATTTAAGAAAAAAACTTTAAGAAAAGATCAAGGGTGATTATTCAAAAATTTAAAAAAAAAAGGAAAAACCTAAAATTTCAAATTTCAAATTTCAGAATTCAAATTTCAAACTTCAACTCATAAAATTTTTTTTAAAAAAAAATAATTTGCTTGATCACCTATTCAATGAAATTTAATATCATGTCATAAAACATTAAAAAAAAAATCTCTTGATTGTTACATATAGTATAAGGCATCAGCATAAAATATTCTAAGGGCTGAACCCATTTAAAAAGATAAGGTCGGGATTTCATCACTCGTTCTTAGCCCAAAAATCACCCCATTGCATAAATATCCTAAGCTTAACTAAAATCAACTAGACGTTGGCCCTAAGGACATTCGAGCTCAATAGGACGAAGACCACCGAAAGTTGCACCAATTTCGCTCTGTGGCTTAGTTGATGTCTAGGCAAGCTTTGTCCCTATAAGGGAGACAGTTCATCTGTTCGAGGCAAGTGGGTTTTAAGTGGGACCTTTGCGAACGCATCGTGACCCCTCCACTTACCTGGGAGCTTACCTGGTCAACTCGGTTCATTAGACCGGATTGGAGGCTTAGGTGCCCTCTTCAAACCAGTTAGGAGCTGTCTAGAAATTTAAGAAAAACATTAGAAATTGAGGTGTAATGTTTTGTTGCATGTTTGATTGTGAATAGATTTTTGTTTTTGGGTGTCGTTTTAGGGTATCTTTAGTTGGTACTTTTATTTATTTATAAAAAAAAAAGAAAAAAAAAGAGAGGAAAATATTTTGCATGCTAAAGTGGAATAGGGATGACACCGGTCGATTAAGTCGTACAACTTTAGATCATCCCTTAGGACACATCCTTGAAATTCCTTCATAGTATCTCACACCTTGTAAGATGGCAAATTTTCCTGATGATGTAGGAAGTCACCATGGTGATGAAGGTAGACCCCCAGTTATGACACTTCGACAATACTTACATCCCACTAGGACTAGTCAACCTTCATGCATGATTATTTCTGAAAATGTAGGACACTTTGAAATCAAACCAGGAGTAATTCAATTGCTGCCCAAGTATCATGGGATGGAATTTGAGAACCCTTATCTTCATCTTAAGGATTTTGAGGAAATTAGCATCATGTTTAGAGCGCCAAATGTATCGGAAGACGTCCTTAAATTGACCTTGTTTCCTTTTTCCTTAAAGGATAAAGCCAAAACATGGCTGAACTCCTTGAGACCTAGATCGCTAGGAACATGGCATGATATGCAAAGAGAATTTCTGAAAAAATTCTTTCCCGCACAAAGGACTAACTTTTTGAAAAGGCACATTAGCAATTTCCAACAAAAAGACCATGAAACATTTTATGAATGCTGGGAGAGATTTAAAGAATTGCTTCTCTCTTGTCCTCATCACGGGTTTGAAACATGGAGAACCATTAGTTTCTTTTACGAAGGGTTGTCTCCACAGTTGAAACAATTTATAGAGACTATGTGCAATGGTCTATTTCTAGAAAAGCAACCCGATGAGGCATGGGACTATTTAGACTCTCTCGCAGAGACTGCACAATTATGGGATACAGGGGATAGAGTGAATAAACCTTTGCCTAAGCCTACTAGCATTGGACACGGGGGCCTTTACAACCTTAGTACTCAGGATGATATTCAGGCTAAAATGGCAGCCCTTACTAGGAAGGTAGAGGAAATTGAACTTAGAAGGATTGAACCCGTCAAGACCGTAGAACATAACAACGAGTGTTGTAGGATTTCTGAGATGCCTGGCCATCTCACCACTGATTGCCCCACAATATCCGCATTCAAGGAAGTCTTGCACGATCAGGCCAATGTTATGAATACCTATCTGTTGACCCCCTAATGGATTTTGATGAATACAAAATACTAGAGTATAATTTTCTTTATATTAACAATTTACTTGAGCATTTCAGGTGTTTAACTAAGAATATTGTTAAGAATTGTCAAGGCATGTTCCCATATTTTTCGAGGATTTATTGAAGATTTTTTGAGATAAAGAAAACGGATCAGGGGCAGCCGAGACGTCTCCAGTTTGTTCCAAAGACGTCTCTGGCACGTAGAGGAGAAACTGGCACGTCTGGAGATGTCCCCGGCACCTGCCGAGGCATCTCGCAGGGTCGGAGTCGACTCCCGGCTTTCCGGAGTCAACCCTCTCAGAGACGGCAGAAAGGCCGATTTCAAGGGATGCGCGCGAGTCGTCTCCGAAGGATGCGGAGTCGACTCTCTCAGGGATTCCAGAGGACTTGCTTTTTCATTGTGAAAACGTCGGAGTCGTCCCCGACGTCACGGAGTCGTCCCCACGCATAAAGCACAAATATCCCGAGACGTCCCCCGAAGCACGCGAGTCGACTCTCTCAGGGATTCCAGAGGACTTGTTTTTTCATTGAGAAAACGTCGGAGTCGTCCCCGATGTCGCGGAGTCGTCCCCACGCATAAAGCACAAACATCCCGAGACGTCCCCAGAAAGCACCGAGTCGACTCCAACATCGTCAAAAGAATTTCTATACAGCCGAGACGTCTCTCGTTCAAGCGGAGACGTCTCCGGAGCGCCTGGGACGCGACTGACACACTTTTGCAGGTTTGTTTGAATTTCAAACGGTTATATTTTTGTGTCTAACGGATCTATTGCTTGTATGACTATAAAAAGGAGCTTTTAAGTGCCTTTAAAAGTACTTCTCACCAACCAAACAAAAGATCATTCAAGAGAGAAGAAAGAAAAAGAGGTTCAAGGGAGTTGGTGCTTTAAAGAGGAGAAATCAAGTGCATTCAAGTCTTCTTCATCTACTCACTCCCCCTCGGCAATCAAAGCTCGCATTCAAGCCAACGTGATCCACATCGGAAGAACCACCATCATCCACGTTTCAACGGCAAAAAGGGTTCTTCCAATTTTGTTGTTTCTCATTATTATATTTGCTTTCTTAAGAGCTTTTAAATCCTTGTAAAACTCTCAAATATTGTGCTTGTTCCAATCAAGGGATTTGGAACGAGGGTTAGGCGTCCCAAGCCTAGGTTAAATTGGGGGATTGTAGGGTTCGTTGTTAGCCCGGGGTAAAACAACGAGTTGGGTAGTTCACTCGGAAAACTACCGGACTGTAATCGCTGATTATAGTAGAAAATTCCCAAAGGTGTTTGGGGAGTGGATGTAGGAGCAGTGAAAGCTTCGAACCACTATAAACCTTTGTGTTTGCGATTGACTGTGGTTACAACTTTAGTTTCACTTTTGCACATACACTTGTGTGTTTTTGTTTAATTAGACAAAGAGTTTTAAAACACCCAATTCACCCCCCCTCTTGGGTGACCATCTCTGGGCAACAAGTGGTATCAGAGCAGGTGCTCTGTATATTCTTGAAGACCTAACCGTCTTTGCCAAAGATCAAGATGGCAACACCCTTCAACAACGTTCCTGCTGAGGGGCAGGCTACCAATAGACCTCCACTCTTCAATGGGACAAATTATTCCTATTGGAAGACAAGAATGAGAATTTTTATTCAAGCACAAGATTATGCCTTGTGGAGGGTTATAATCAAAGGACCACACGAACCATCCCACATAGTTAATGGTGTTCAGGTTCCCAAACCTGAGGAGGATTGGGATGAGAATGATAGTAAGATGGTTCAACTCAATGCTAGAGCCATGAATTCATTATTTTGTGCTCTAGATGTAAATGAGTTTAATAGTCTCCACCTGTAGTTCCGCCAAAGAAATATGGAATAGACTTGAAGTTACCCACGAGGGTACTAATCAAGTCAAAGAGTCTAAAATGAACATTCTAGTTCACAAATACGAGTTATTTAAGATGGAACCCAACGAAACTATTTCATGCATGTTCACACGCTTCACTGATATAATAAATGGTCTAAAGAATTTGGATAAATCTTATACTAACTCAGAACTTGTGAGGAAAATTCTCAGGTCCTTGCCAAAAGTTTGGGAAGCAAAGGTCACGGCGATCGTAGAAGCCAAAGACCTCAACACTTTGGCACTTAAAGAACTATTGGGCTCATTGATGACGCATGAGCTCACAATGAAGCAACATGAAGAAGATGTGCCAAAGAAGAAGACAATCGCCCTCAAGGCTACTTCAAGTGCTTGTGAAGAAGAAAGCAGTGAAAGTGAAGAAGAAAGTGAAGATGAAGACTTGGGCTTAATAGTAAGGAAGTTCAAAAAATTCATAAGAAGAAAGAAGACCTTCCCAAGAAAGAAGTTTGGAGGGAAAAATGATTGGGAAAAGAAAAAAGAAAAAGAAAGAGACTCAATCATATGTTATGATTGCAAAAGACCGGGACACATCCGCTCCGAATGCCCTCAACAGAAGAAGCATTATGGAAAGAAGAAGAAGAAGGCGTTGAAAGTGACTTGGGATGATAGTGACACATCCTTCTCCGAGGAAGAGAAGGAAGAGACCGCCAACTTGTGTTTCATGGCATTCGACGACGATGAGGTACGTCAAAGCTCAACTACAGATTTTACCTTAGAAGAATTATATGAAGCTTTCCAAGAACTCATGAATGATTGTAGTATGTTAGGAGTAAAAAATAAAGAACTTAAGGCCTCCAATCAAAAACTAAAGGATAATATTAAAAACCTATTGATTGAAAAGGAGAGCTATGAAAATGATAACATCATTGACCTAAAGAATAAAAATTCAAAACTTAGCATTGAAAATGAAACGACAAAAATACTCATTAAGGAATTAAATCTAAAAGTCAAATTCCTACTCAATAGTAATACTTCACTTGCACAAAATGTTGAATCCTTTAAAAATGATAAGGAAGAATTGGCTAAAGAAAATTTGGACCTTAAAGATGAGCTACACAAGTACAAACCAATTGTGCAGAAATTTACACATAGCTCTGAAAAATTAAATCTTATTCTATCCAATCAAAGAGCTATTTTTAATAAAGCCGGATTAGGATACAAAACTAGCAAACAACAAAAATATCTAAAGAACTTTTTTGTAAAAGCAAAAGATGTCAAAACTGAAAAACCTACATGCTTTTATTGTGGGAAAAGTGGACATAAAGCCTATTCTTGCATTCAAAGAAAGATTCAAACTAATAAGAATACATTTGTAAAGGATAAAAACACAACCAAAATGTGGGTGCCTAAGGGAACCAACTACACTAACCAAGAAGGACCCAAGAAAACTTGGGTACCTAAGAGCCTCACATGATTATTTTGCAGGTGTGCCTTGCAGCCAGAAGCAAAAAGAGAATGTGGTATCTAGATAGCGGTTGCTCAAGGCATATGACCGGTGACAAGAGTCTTTTCGTCACCTTAAAATCAAAAGAAGAAGGAGTAGTCACATTTGGAGACAATGCTAAAGGTCAAATCATTGGCGTTGGTAAAATCTCCATATCACCCTCCTCATTTATTGACAATGTATTATTAGTTAATGGATTAAAACATAATTTATTAAGTATAAGTCAATTTTGTGACAAGGGCTTTAAAGTGTCATTTGAATCTTCCTTATGCATAATTAGTAGTCCAATTGACAATGAGATCATACTTATGGGACATAGGCTTGGAAATGTTTACATGGTAGATCTTGATGATCTCACCATGAAGGATGGCCAATGTCTTGTAGCCATGGATGCCAAGGTCAATGAGACTAGCTGGTTATGGCATCGTAGGTTAGGGCATGCTAGCATGGATTTAATTAATTACAAAAGATCTAGTCAAAGGACTACCAAAAATAGACGTTGAAAAGAACAAAATTTGTGCTGCATGTCAACTAGGGAAACAAACAAGAAGTTCTTTCAAGTCTAAGAACATAGTCTCAACATCAAAATCCTTAGAACTAATTCACATGGATTTATTTGGACCCACTAGAACTGCTAGTCTAGGGGGTAAGAAGTTTGGTCTTGTAATTGTTGATGACTTTTCACATTTTACATGGGTTTCATTTCTTGCCCACAAAGATGAATCCTTTCCCGCTTTTATCAAGTTTCATAATAGGATTTCGAATGAACTTAATCTTAAACTAAAAGCAATTAGGAGTGATCATGGTACCGAGTTTGAAAATCAGCATTTTGAAAAATTTTGTGAAGAAAACGGTATCAATCACAATTTTTCGGCCCTAGGACACCCCAACAAAATGGGGTAGTAGAAAGGAAGAATCGCACACTAGCATATATGGCTCGTACCATGTTGTGCGAATCGGATCTACCAAAGTACTTTTGGGCTGAAGCAATAAATACTGCCTGTCATATTTTAAACCGTGCTTTAGTTAGATCTATCTTAAAGAAAACACCTTATGAGTTGTTGAAAAATAAGAAGCCCAATATAAGTTATTTTCATGTTTTCGGTTGTCGTTGCTTTATTTTAAACAATAGAAAGGACAATCTAAGTAAGTTTAGTGCTAAATCAGATGAGGGGATCTTCTTAGGTTATTCCTCATCTAGTAGAGCATACAGGGTCTTCAACAAGAGAACTCTCGTTGTTGAAGGATCCATTCATGTTGTTTTTGATGAAGCTAATGGAGATTCTTCTAGAAAAGAAGAAGATGGTGATGCAGGTATACTTAAAGCAGAATGAAGGAATTCTCCATACAAGACAAACAACATGAGGATGAAATCAAAGAAGATACAATTCAGCAAGATGAGGAAGATCAACCTCCAGCGAGAAATCAAGATCTTCCTAGGGAATGGAGGTATGCACATGGTCATCCAAGGGATCTAATCCTTGGTGACCCTTCACAAGGGGTAAGGACAAGATCCTCTTTAAGAAACACTAGTAATTATCTTGCATTCGTTTCACAGATAGAGCCTAAATCACTAGAAGAAGCCGAAAAAGATGAAAATTGGATAAATGCTATGCAAGAGGAATTAAACTAATTTGAAAGAAGTCAAGTTTGGACTCTAATGAAAAGACCCCCAAATGTTTCAATTATAGGCACCAAGTGGGTATATAGAAATAAACTAGATGAAGATGGAATAGTAATAAGAAACAAAGCTAGGCTAGTAGCCAAAGGCTACAATCAGGAGGAAGGCATAGATTTTGATGAAACTTTTGCTCCTGTTGCCAGGTTGGAGGCTATTAGACTTCTTTTGGCATATGCATGCTTCATGGATTTCAAACTCTATCAAATGGATGTAAAAAGTGCTTTTTTAAATGGTTATATAATGGAGGAAGTTTATGTAGAACAACCTCCAGGTTTTGAAAACCACTTACATCCAGATTATGTCTTTAAATTGCATAAAGCATTGTATGGACTTAAGCAAGCCCCTAGGGCATGGTATGAAAAATTAAGTAATTTCCTAATTGAAAATAAGTTTAAAAGAGAAAATGTAGACAAAACACTCTTCATTAAAAGAAAAGGAAATGACTTATTGCTTGTGCAAATTTATGTGGATGATATAATTTTTGGTGCTACTAATGATAGTCTTTGTCAAGAGTTTGCTAAGCTTATGCAGGGAGAATTTGAAATGAGCATGATGAGTGAGCTAAACTTCTTCCTTGGGCTACAAATAAAACAATCAGAGGAAGGCATCTTCATCAGTCAGTCCAAATACATCAAGAAAATATTGGAGAAGTTCAAGATGAAGGATGCAAAGGAAATCAGCACACCCATGGGCTCAAGTTGCAAGCTTGACAAAGATGAAAAAGGTAAAAGTGTAGACTGCAAATTGTACAGAGGTATTGATAAGTGCTAAATAATGCATAAATTAATATCTTATTCATAGCACTTATCATTATTTTAATTCACATATTTTGTAAATTTAACTAAAAAAAATGTATTACTTTCATCAACACCTTTTAATAAATTAGAGGTAATTCAAGTTTGATTTGATTATTTGTTGATCGAGTCTAATGTATACAGGTCAAGTCAAACTCATGTGGGATGATCACTGAACCCGAATAGCATGCATCCCGTGAAGTAGATTCTCTCGGTTCTAATTCGGCCATTCATCTCAATTCTTCTGCATCACATCTCAACCATTCGCATTTAATTTCTTCACATCATTCACTCATTAAAACAAGTCCCTTTCTTCCATGTGTGCATGGATCTTGTCCTAGCCCCCTGCTTCAAAATAGAGCCAAACCGCATCCTATTCTTTTGGCTTCATCCTAGCATCCACGTTTGATCCCATGAAATGTCCCAAACAGAGACTCTTCCTTCCCTCCCATGTCCGAAGAACAAAGTTGTTCTAGATTTCTTCCCAACTGAATGGATATGTTCCAGGACCACATGATTCCCTGCATCTCAAAATAGAGTCCCATGATCCACGAGATGAACCCAAATCCCATCTTTCGGCTTGATCCCAGGAGTCATCCTCATCCCGTGAGCATCCCCTGTTTTCCAGCCATGCCGAGCATCACGGAAGAAGCTCACGCGTGCATGACCCACATCCTCCCAAGTCGACCCAATCTCCTTCTCCACATTTCCTCCACGTCTCTCTACCGAAACATCCCCTGTTCTTCGTCATGTGATCCCAGCCGAACACATTCATTCACATCTCAGCGTCATCTTCTCCCGCGACGCATGCCAAGCAAACCAACTTTTATCTTCATCCATGTCCTCAACCGAATCCAGACCCGATCCGGATTTGCGCCCAATCTTTACGTGATTCCTCCCTAACCTCTCAACTCCACGCTCCCAGCTTTATCCCTTCCGTATTCCAAATTCCAGCATCCCATGGATCATCTCCTCGGATCTCAGCCAACCGCAAATCAAATTCAAAGCCTCCCTTATCCCCCTACTTTGGAACAGAACCAGGATCTTCTCAACGTCCTTGGCAGCCCATGCATATGCGAACCAGCTTGCATCCTATCCCATCTTCGGAGCAACATCTTCCCAGCTCCCCTGCATTCACGGCATCCAAGTTTCTCAGTTCCCGTGTCCCACAACAAGACCTCCCGCATGATCCGGGATGAATTCAAAGAAAAACCCGGCTTCTTCCGCTAGATCCCAGCATCCCAAGATCGTTCGTATCCAGCTGAATCTATCCTTCTAATATCCCACAGATCAGCCCTTCCTCCCAACTTCTGAATCCAACTACTCCACGTCCTTCCCAAGCTTCACGGACCAGCATTTCACATCTTCCCTTCATCTCGATCACACCCAGCCAGCTTTCGATCTTTTCTCCTTTCGAAATAGAGTATCAGCTTATCCACTATATCCGGATTCATCCCAGCATCAGCTCCGCATTCATCCTTATCCTTCTCAGCCGAATCAAGCATCTCAGCCGGATTCCCACGCTTCCTCGTAGCCGTTCCAACTCCCCTGTTCCAGCTGCAACCTTATCCCAAAAAAAAAAACAGAGCCACATGTGATCTCCTCTTCATCCCGTTCGGATTGGTTCCATCTCCACGGGATAAATTCAAATCCCCTGTTCCAGATTACTCCCAACGTCCCAAGCTTCCCGAACTTCCTCTCGTTCCAGATCAACTTGTATATGAGATTTCCTCTCACAAATCCAAACCGAACAACCACCCAGTCGTTTTTTTCCTCCGCTCATCTCATTTCGTGTTCATCTTCCCATCGCCCAGCTCGCTCCCAACTGTTTCATCCATGACGTCGTTCCATCATCCAGCTTCCACACGCGACGGATTCTTCCCACGTTATCCATAGCACGTCCGGAGATCAAGCAAGAATCTTTCAGCCTTATCCCGCTGCCGTTGATCCATCTTTATCTCAACTTGAAACAGGGGAGAGAGGGGGAGAAACGCAGCCTATAAAAGGCCCAGGCGTGAACCGAGAAGGCTATTCCTCCTTCCCCACGGGGGGGGGGGGGGGGGGGGGCTGCTCCCATCAACTTCTATTCGGAAGGAGGGAGCCGGCTGGTCCCAAGCTCTTCACAGGCCAAGTTCCCACAGAGATTCCAGGAGGGAGAAGAGTTTCTTGAGTACTTTGGGAATGACTTTCCAAAGGAAGAGATGACGAGGTGCTGAGAGGAAGCTGACGGGAGGAAAAAGGGAAAGCCAATCATTATGAAGTCCCGCTGCTGTGCCACTGCTGCTGTCACCCACAACTCCATGGAAGCTTGATCTCCTCTCTAGGGCCGGATGCAACCCTAACAAAGGGACACGGGTTTTATATTTTATTTTATATTCTTGGGGTTGTATGAACTTATTGTTTATAATGAATATCTTCTTTTGAATCATATTTAATTTCTGTGATTTTAAGTATGATGTTCGTACAACTATTCTTCATGATCACTAAGTAAATATAAGATAGTCCATGCTTAAGGAAGATGCAGTGTGCTACCACCTTAGATTAGGGTAGACATTTCATGCCAACTGAAGATGGATTATGCCCAAATTACTTTTGTGAATTTTTATTTAAATGCTTATTAGGCTTGTAGCTAATTTGCATGTTAATCCAAGAACGAAATAAAATATAATTAATCATTGTTCCGATGTTAGTGGTGAATTCCATGCCCTAGGATCTCCTAAACTGATATCCCTTTAATTGCATTTTCTTTTATTAAATTGTTTAGTTTCACAAATTCATCCTTTTTCAAATATTTTTATTTTTAAAGAAAAAACAACTATACCCCAATCCCTGTGGATCGATACCCGTAATCACTATCCTACTAGATACGTGCTATTGCGTGGTCTTTAAAGTTGACTATCAATTTTTGGCGCCGTTGTCGGGGATTGTTAGTATAGTTGTTTTTCTTTTCATATATTAAAAAAAAACTTTTATATATATCTCTAAAATAAAATACAAATATTTTCTATTTTTGTTACTTTAATTATCCCCTTTCTTCTTTCTTACTAATTCGTGATTTTTATTTTGGTATTATTTGATCAGGAATCGAAAAGAAAATTCGGGGCGATCAAAAAGGGAACTATTGGAAAAGAAATGCTGTAAAGGTTTGCTTTAAAAATTGCTGGAAAAATTTCCTTTGGTAACCTCTAAACCTTTCTTATTTAAATTAATTTCCTTTTGTGGTGATTGTTTGATTTTAATTTTAGCAAAAGTGTGAATGCATGCTTGATACACATACACCAATTAATCCGCACATAGTAAGGGCAATCACCCCAACAAGATAAGAACTGGATTTCATCACCAGATTCTTGCCCAAAGTAGGTGAATCAATTCTCACATAGCTATCACCCTAATTAAAATTAATTAGACGTTGGCCCCTAGGGACATTAGAGCTCAATAGGATGAAGATCACCGAAAGTTGCACCAATTTCGCTCTGTGGCTTAGTTGATGTCTAGGCAAGCTTTGTCCCTTTAAGGGAGACAGTTCATCTGTTCGAGGCAAGTGGTTTTTAAGTGGGACCTTTGCAACGCATCGTGACCCCCCCACTTACCTGGGAGCTTACCTGGTCAATTAAGTTCATTAGACCGGATTGGAGGCTTAGGTGCCCTCTTCAAATTAGTTAGGAGCTGTCTAGTGATTTTAGGGCAAATACAAGGATTTGACATGTTTTTCTTTTAGTGCATGCTTGACTTGACTGATCAGAAGAGTATAACTTCCTGCCCAATAATCAGTCTTCCACAAATTTTCTTCCTTGGAGAACCCCGCATGAACCCGGTATGATTTGATAAGGATGCACTGCGTCTGGCTGAAGACGTTAAACTTAGCGCTTGTTGGGAGGCAACCCAATTTCCATAGATTATTTTTGCACATTTTCTTGTTATTTTTTTTCAGAAGTCCTCATATTACTGATGTAACTAAGGTACAATGCTTCTATCCTCCATATGCATCATATTTTCGTAAATAATAATAATAATAATAATAATAATAATAAAATATTTTAAAAAAAATTTAAAAAATAATAATAATATAATATTCAAAAAAAAAATATTGAGGACAATGTCTGATCTAGGTTGGGGGGTAATAGGATTTGAATTTTTGAAGAAATTTTTCGTATTTTCACATTTTTAAGTGAATTTCAAAAAAAAATGAATTTCAAAAAAAAAAATAGATAAAAAAAACCTAATTTCTATGCCTTAGTGCTGAAATGATAATCACACAAAGTATATAAAATCTAAAAAGCCCAATAACTAGTCAGGAGTAAGTCAATTTGAGTTCTTTTTATTAAAAGTTCTTTTAGTGAGTTGTAAGATAATTTTTACTTTAGAATTTCACAACACACATGGCCTGCACTTCTAAGGATTAGGTTCAACATTATGTTGCTAAGTCTAGTAGCAACCTTGAGTCCTGATGAATCATTCCTATCTAATTCACTGTTATCCCATATTTATTGTTAAAAAAAAAAAGTGAATTTAGTCAGGTACATCGAAAAGGGCTACCTATCGTCAAAGGTCAGCGGGCTTGTAATGAGGAACCCGAGCATAGGTACGTAGGGGAGTCTTGATGCCTAACACCTTATGCCATCTGGTGTGGGAGTGTTGACTGAATGCTCGTTACATGGAGGAATCATTACAAGAGTAAAAGTGCGTAATAAATATAAAATAAAAAAATATAATAAAAAAATAATAAAAAAATAAAAAATAAAAAAATAGAGAAAAAGAGAAAATAATATTGACCTTGAAAAAGACGATAGTGTGAAAGCCGTCGTTGTAAAAATTCGAGTAAACTGGAATATTACAGATAAAGCCCATGAGGTATTAAAGTAAACATCCACAACTCTCGAAATCCTGCAAGGTAGGATGGTTTTGAATCAGTGATTAGGTCTTATCTGACCAATTCTTGGAAACTACTAGTTTTAGCAGTATTTTGGAGAATCTAAAGCCTTAGCTTGTGTATGGTCCAGACATCACCGAGCACCCAAGTATAAATTAGCCTTACAACTCTCTAACAGAAACTTAATGACTTCAACTTAAATTGCATACTGATTTAGGATTTGGGCTGACTTAGTAATTAAAACTTTGTGTGCTTTTGAAATTTTTAGCACTTATGCATTTGAAATTAGATTTTATAAAATAATAAAATAAATTCTTTCGACAGCAGTTTGTGGGTATCTGAGCCGGAAACCCTCACGAGACAAAACTCGTCCACTAGGGCCACCTAGGGGTTTAAAGCCTTATTGCATACGGTAAATGCAATCGCGATTCCTGCGAAAGTGAGTTAGTTTTTATTTTTTGCTCGAGGACTAGCAAAATGTAGGTTGGGGGGTGTGATAAGTGCTAAATAATGCATAAATTAATATCTTATTCATAGCACTTATCATTATTTTAATTCACATATTTTGTAAATTTAACTAAAAAAAATGTATTACTTTCATCAACACCTTTTAATAAATTAGAGGTAATTCAAGTTTGATTTGATTATTTGTTGATCGAGTCTAATGTATACAGGTCAAGTCAAACTCATGTGGGATGATCACTGAACCCGAATAGCATGCATCCCATGAAGTAGATTCTCTCGGTTCTAATTCGGCCATTCATCTCAATTCTTCTGCATCACATCTCAACCATTCGCATTTAATTTCTTCACATCATTCACTCATTAAAACAAGTCCCTTTCTTCCATGTGTGCATGGATCTTGTCCTAGCCCCCTGCTTCAAAATAGAGCCAAACCGCATCCTACTCTTTTGGCTTCATCCTAGCATCCACGTTTGATCCCATGAAATGTCCCAAACAGAGACTCTTCCTTCCCTCCCATGTCCGAAGAACAAAGTTGTTCTAGATTTCTTCCCAACTGAATGGATATGTTCCAGGACCACATGATTCCCTGCATCTCAAAATAGAGTCCCATGATCCACGAGATGAACCCAAATCCCATCTTTCGGCTTGATCCCAGGAGTCATCCTCATCCCGTGAGCATCCCCTGTTTTCCAGCCATGCCGAGCATCACGGAAGAAGCTCACGCGTGCATGACCCACATCCTCCCGAGTCGACCCAATCTCCTTCTCCACATTTCCTCCACGTCTCTCTACCGAAACATCCCTTGTTCTTCGCCATGTGATCCCAGCCGAACACATTCATTCACATCTCAGCGTCATCTTCTCCCGCGACGCATGCCAAGCAAACCAACTTTTATCTTCATCCATGTCCTCAACCGAATCCAGACCCGATCCGGATTTGCGCCCAATCTTTACGTGATTCCTCCCTAACCTCTCAACTCCACGCTCCCAGCTTTATCCCTTCCGTATTCCAAATTCCAGCATCCCATGGATAATCTCCTCGGATCTCAGCCAACCGCAAATCAAATTCAAAGCCTCCCTTATCCCCCTACTTTGGAACAGAACCAGGATCTTCTCAACGTCCTTGGCAGCCCATGCATATGCGAACCAGCTTGCATCCTATCCCATCTTCGGAACAACATCTTCCCAGCTCCCCTGCATTCACGGCATCCAAGTTTCTCAGTTCCCGTGTCCCACAACAAGAGCTCCCGCATGATCCGGGATGAATTCAAAGAAAAACCCGGCTTCTTCCGCTAGATCCCAGCATCCCAAGATCGTTCGTATCCAGCTGAATCTATCCTTCTAATATCCCACAGATCAGCCCTTCCTCCCAACTTCTGAATCCAACTACTCCACGTCCTTCCCAAGCTTCACGGACCAGCATTTCACATCTTCCCTTCATCTCGATCGCACCCAGCCAGCTTCCGATCTTTTCTCCTTTCGAAACAGAGTATCAGCTTATCCACTATATCCGGATTCATCCCAGCATCAGCTCCGCATTCATCCTTATCCTTCTCAGCCGAATCAAGCATCTCAGCCGGATTCCCACGCTTCCTCGTAGCCGTTCCAACTCCCCTGTTCCAGCTGCAACCTTATCCCAAAAAAAAAACAGAGCCACATGTGATCTCCTCTTCATCCCGTTCGGATTGGTTCCATCTCCACGGGATAAATTCAAATCCCATGTTCCGGATTACTCCCAACGTCCCAAGCTTCCCGAACTTCCTCTCGTTCCAGATCAACTTGTATCTGAGATTTCCTCTCACAAATCCAAACCGAACAACCACCCAGTCGTTTTTTCCTCCGCTCATCTCATTTCGTGTTCATCTTCCCATCGCCCAGCTCGCTCCCAACTGTTTCATCCATGACGTCGTTCCATCATCCAGCTTCCACACGCGACGGATTCTTCCCACGTTATCCATAGCACGTCCGGAGATCAAGCAAGAATCTTTCAGCCTTATCCCGCTGCCGTTGATCCATCTTTATCTCAACTTGAAACAGGGGAGAGAGGGGGAGAAACGCAGCCTATAAAAGGCCCAGGCGTGAACCGAGAAGGCTATTCCTCCTTCCCCACGGGGGGGGGGGGGCTGCTCCCATCAACTTCTATTCGGAAGGAGGGAGCCGGCTGGTCCCAAGCTCTTCACAGGCCAAGTTCCCACAGAGATTCCAGGAGGGAGAAGAGTTTCTTGAGTACTTTGGGAATGACTTTCCAGAGGAAGAGATGACGAGGTGCTGAGAGGAAGCTGACGGGAGGAAAAAGGGAAAGCCAATCATTATGAAGTCCCGCTGCTGTGCCACTGCTGCTGTCACCCACAACTCCATGGAAGCTTGATCTCCTCTCTAGGGCCGGATGCAACCCTAACAAAGGGACACAGGTTTTATATTTTATTTTATATTCTTGGGGTTGTATGAACTTATTGTTTATAATGGATATCTTCTTTTGAATCATATTTAATTTTTGTGATTTTAAGTATGATGTTCGTACAACTATTCTTCATGATCACTAAGTAAATATAAGATAGTCCATGCTTAAGGAAGATGCAGTGTGCTACCACCTTAGATTAGGGTAGACATTTCATGCCAACTGAAGATGGATTATGCCCAAATTACTTTTGTGAATTTTTATTTAAATGCTTATTAGGCTTGTAGCTAATTTGCATGTTAATCCAAGAACGAAATAAAATATAATTAATCATTGTTCCGATGTTAGTGGTGAATTACATGCCCTAGGATCTCCTAAACTGATATCCCTTTAATTGCATTTTCTTTTATTAAATTGTTTAGTTTCACAAATTCATCCTTTTTCAAATATTTTTATTTTTAAAGAAAAAACAACTATACCCCAATCCCTGTGGATCGATACCCGTAATCACTATCCTACTAGATACGTGCTATTGCGTGGTCTTTAAAGTTGACTATCAGGTATGATAGGATCTTTACTTTACCTTACTGCTAGTAGACCAGACATATTATTCAGTGTTTGCATGTGTGCTAGATACCAAGCATGTCCTAAGGAATCACACTTGCAAGCTGTTAAAAGAATATTCAAATATCTAGTAGGGACATCTAATGCAGGCTTATGGTATTCTAAACAATCTGATTTGAATTTAATTGCTTATTCCGATGCTGATTTTGCCGGGTGCAAACTCGACAGAAAAAGCACAAGTGGCACTTGTCAATTCTTGGGTGCTTACTTGGTTTCTTGGTTTAGCAAGAAACAGAATTCAGTTGCCTTGTCCACAGCTGAGGCTGAGTACATTGCAGCCAGAAGCTGTTGTGCCCAAGTTCTTTGGATTAAGCAACAACTTGAAGATTTTGGTATCAAAATGGACAACATTCCAATTAGATGTGATAATACAAGTGCAATTAATTTAACAAAAAATCCTGTCCAACACTCTAAATCAAAACACATAGAGATTAGGTATCACTTTATAAGGAATCATGTGCTGAAAAATGATGTATTGATTGAGTATGTATGCACTGAAAATCAATTGGCCGATATCTTTACAAAGCCCCTTTGTAAAGATAGGTTCAACTTTTTAAGGAATGCCTTGTGCTTGTATGATCCTAGCAAATAGATTGAATTTGTAATGCAAACATGAATTGATTTCAACACTATAGCTTAAATGATTTAATTTGTCAAGCATATGCAATGCTTTGTAAGCTCTAGAGATACATGTGAATGCTACTCAAACTAATAATATACTTCAAGGTCACATATAGCAAACCTAGTGCCTAATAAGTGAAAACATGAATTTATCAAAGTTAGATGACGAATTGTTTGACTTTCCGGAGGATGGTTACCCTCCCTTGGACTCTTCATGGAGATATTTTCAGAGCCTATTCCATAGGCATTCGAAATTTGGTCAAACATTCCTCATTTCAATATTGAAAATTCAAAAATCATTGTCAAACTTTTATAGGATGTATCATTAAGGGGAAGGATCACAAGCAAGCTCACTCTATATTCGTCAAAAGAAATTAAGCTGATTATTATGGTTGAATAAAACAAATTGGGAAAAGATAGGAATCATTCTGAGATTTTTCAGTGCCGGAGACGTCTCTGGCAAATCACAGAGATGTCCCCCCGGCGAGACGTCTCGCATTAGTCGCGGAGACGTCTTGGGGACAGAACGAATATTTTTTTTTAATAGGTCGAAACAGCTCGAGCCGTCCCGAGCTGCTTTCCTTCGTCCCCAACGAAACCCTAAACCCTAGCATCCATCTTCTCTCCGCCACAAATCGAACCAAAATCACTCCCCATTTTCCTAGATTTCCAATCAATTGCACCTAAGAAAGCTAGGCGTACGGATGGGAGGCGTCCTAGGGTGGCAAACGACGAGGAACGGAGGAAAGAGTCCTCCGCGCCGTCTCCTCCGGTTGCTCCGCCAACCGTGACCCCTTCCTGTGCGAATCGCACAGTAACCACAGGTAGATACATCGATTTTCATTTCCTAGCTAGTGAGGGGTTCTCTATTGGAGAGAGACTCCGTGCCCAAGGTTGGGAACACCTATGTTCCCTAAATATGTCAACCTATCCCGGCCTAATGAGAGAAATCTTTAGCAATTTGGCCTTAGGGAGCTCGAGGTACACTGGATATGTCCGAGGCACATTGGTAGAAATCAATGAGGACATCTTATCTAGTTTGTTACAAATACCCAAGTACGGTGAGGCTCCGACCTCACATCCCCAAAGGGAAGTTGCCTTAAACCTAATCCTAGGTAGAGAAGATTGCGGTCCTCTTGACATAATCAAGTCCCAAGACCTCAATGCTGAAATGAGATTGCTTTTGAGCATAATTAACAGAGTCTTGTTCCCAAAAACCGGTCGCTTCGATTTCGTTTCGGAGCGAGACTTAGCCATTATGCACCACATCTTGCTAGGGATTCTCCTAAACCTCCCTAGGCTCATGTTGAACTACATCTCCATATGTCATAGGTATTCCAGATTTAGCATACCATATGGGATGGTCTTCACCCTATTTTTCAAACACTTTAAGGTTCCTATCCCTGAAAATGAGCCAGAGAAACCCTTGAGAAACACTGATTACTACAACGAGAGCACATTACATAGGATGGAGTTTCACAAGAAAGACGGGTCTTGGGTTAAGGTCTGCAAAAGAAAATCCCAAACTATAGAGCCTGAGATCCATCATCAGGAGCCTGTCCACCTCTCTCCTCCACATAGCCCTATGCCTTTTCCAGATCATATGGAGAGCTTTCCTGATGTACCTTCCAGCTCGGCGGGACCATCCACTTCCATGCCTCCTCCTCCAGCTTGTGGATCGATGTCCTTATCAGATGAGCAGATGCACACCCTAGCATCTATGATGTGCCAGCAGATGAGGGAAGAGATGAGATCAATAATTTCTGCTGAGTTAGCTCCCATCCGCACCTCACATGAAGCACTCCTAGAAGAATTGAAGGAAATCAAAATTCAGATGGAAGCTATAGGGTCAGAATTGGTTTGTGTGGCAACAAACCAAACTAGAAGATCATGTGAGATACAGGCTGAATTGAAGATCATATCGGATGGTCTTCAAGAGTTGACGAGCCCTGAAGGCAATGTGGGCAGTGTGGCTGCCCAACTTAGAGGAAGGATTGACAGGGCAACTCATGAGTTTGAAGCACTAGTGACAGCCCTCAATCAATCTCAGGGAGATCACTTTAGAAGCCTAATGGATGCAATAAATAGATTTATAGAGGCTGCTGCTGGGGCTATTGAGCGTGGTCGCCGGTGAGGGACATTTTGTGGACATCTAGGGTTCATCTTTTTGTAAAACCCTAGGCTTATTTGAAACTCCTTCTTTTGTATTAGCAATCAATCCTTGTAATGGCTTTTTATCCTTGTAATGGCTTCAAATAACTGTAATACTACATGAATGACATAACCCTTCTTTTTGAATCTTGGTGTATGTTTCTAATTCTGTGATGTGCCATGAAAATGTCATAACATACTTTGAATGTTCAAATTTGACAACGTGCAGCCATTTTACTATTTTGCCAACTTGACATTGCATATGAAACAGGGGGAGCACAACTTGTAATAACTGCATTTAAAAGGTCTGACATGAATTCCAAAACAAAGGGGGAGTAAAATGAATGCTGAATTCATTGATGGAAATAACTAAGAATATTAACAATTTACTTGAGTATTTCAGGTGTTTAACTAAGAATATTGTTAAGAATTGTCAAGGCATGTTCCCATATTTTTCGAGGATTTATTGAAGATTTTTTGAGATAAAGAAAACAGATCAGGGGCAGCCGAGACGTCTCCGGTTTGTTCCAGAGACGTCTCTGGCACGTAGAGGAGAAACTGGCATGTCTGGAGACGTCCCCGGCACCTGCCGAGGCGTCTCGCAGGGTCGGAGTCGACTCCCGGCTTTCCGGAGTCGACTCTCTCAGAGACGGCAGAAAGGCCGATTTCAAGGGATGCGCGCGAGTCGTCTCCAAAGGATGCGGAGTCGACTCTCTCAGGGATTCCAGAGGACTTGCTTTTTCATTGTGAAAACGTCGGAGTCGTCCCCGACGTCACGGAGTCGTCCCCATGCATAAAGCACAAATATCCCGAGACGTCCCCCGAAGCACGCGAGTCGACTCTCTCAGGGATTCCAGAGGACTTGTTTTTTCATTGAGAAAACGTCGGAGTCGTCCTCGACGTCGCGGAGTCGTCCCCATGCATAAAGCACAAACATCCCGAGACGTCCCCAGAAAGCACCGAGTCGACTCCAACATCGTCAAAAGAATTTCTATACAGCCGAGACGTCTCTCGTTCAAGCGGAGACGTCTCCGGAGCACTGGGACGCGACTCACACACTTTTGCAGATTTGTTTGAATTTCAAACGGTTATATTTTTGTGTCTAACGGATCTATTGCTTGTATGACTATAAAAAGGAGCTTTTAAGTGCCTTTAAAAGTACTTCTCACCAACCAAACAAAAGATCATTCAAGAGAAGAAAGAAAAAGAGGTTCAAGGGAGTTGGTGCTTTAAAGAGGAGAAATCAAGTGCATTCAAGTCTTCTTCATCTACTCACTCCCACTCGGCAATCAAAGCTCGCATTCAAGCCAACGTGATCCACATCGGAAGAACCACCATCATCCACGTTTCAACGGCAAAAAGGGTTCTTCCGGTTTTGTGTTTCTCATTGTTATATTTGCTTTCTTAAGAGCTTTTAAATCCTTGTAAAACTCTCAAATATTGTGCTTGTTCCAGTCAAGGGATTTGGAATAAGGATTAGGCATCCCAAGCCTAGGTTAAATTGGGGGATTGTAGGGTTCGTTGTTAGCCCGAGGTAAAACAATGAGTTGGGTAGTTCACTCGAAAAACTACCGGACTGTAATCGCTGATTATAGTGGAAAATTTCCAAAGGTGTTTGGGGAGTAGATGTAGGAGCAGTGGAAGCTCCGAACCACTATAAACCTTTGTGTGTGCGATTGACTGTGGTTACAACTTTAGTTTCACTTTTGCACATACACTTGTGTGTTTTTGTTTAATTAGACAAAGAGTTTTAAAACACCCAATTCACCCCCCTTCTTGGGTGACCATCTCTGGGCAACACTATCAAAAATCTTTCAATAATCCTTTTTCGGGTACTTACAACCCTGGATGGAAGAACCATCCAAATTTTAGATGGAGGAATGACCAACCTCAACAAGTATATAACCCAACTCCTCCACCTCCGCAACCTCATTATGCACACGCACCCCCTCAAAAATCCAGTCTCGAAGAAACTTTGCAATCTTTCATGCAAGGTCAAGCTAAAATCAATGATGAATTAAGAAATCAACTGACAACGCTGACCACTGCTTTAAGTGCTCAAGAGAAAGGTAAGCTACCAGCTCAACCACAACCTAATCCTCAAGTCTATGGCGGTAGTAATGCATCATCTTCAACTTTGCATAAAGAACAAGCGAAGAGTATAATAACTTTGCGAAGTGGAAAGGTTATTGACCGACCAGTCCCAGAACAAACACAAGTCATACCTGATTCTGACCCTCCCAAGACAAAAGAAAAGGGTACCGAAGAAACCGAAGCACCAACATCAACTGAAAAAATTAAATGTCCTTTTCCTGCACCATTTCCACAAAGATTAAAGCCCTTGCAAAAGCTTGAACCAAACTCTGAAATTCTTGAGCTTTTTAAGCAAGTAAAAATCAATGTACCTCTTCTTGATGCAATCAAACAAGTGCCTTCATATGCAAAATTTTTGAAGGATTTGTGCACTGTTAAGCGTCGTTTAAATGTCAAGAAAAAGGCATTTCTGGCTGAAAATGTGAGTGCAATTTTACAGCATAACATTCTTCCTAAATATAAGGATCCAGGTTGCCCAATTATCTCGTGCATCATTGGCAATTTTAGGATTGAGCGAGCATTGCTAGATTTAGGAGCAAGTGTGAACTTGTTGCCATATACGGTATATGAGCAACTCGGTTTGGGTGAGTTGAAGCCAACAACTGTGACCTTACAATTAGCTGACAGGTCAGTGAAGGTTTCTAGAGGAATTATCGAAGATGTGTTGGTCCAAGTAGACAAGTTCTATTTTTCTGTTGACTTTATCGTACTGGACACACATCTGGCTTCCAATTCACCATCTCAGATTCCGATCATCTTAGGACGTCCATTCCTTACAACTTCTAATGCATTGATCAATTGTAGGAATGGTGTCATGAAGCTTTCTTTCAACAATATGACCTTGGAACTGAACGTCTTTAGTATAGGCAAACAACCCAGTGATCATGAAGAAAGTAAGGAAGTTGAATGGGTTGAAACCATTGCGGAAGAATATTTGTTAAAAGAAACATTTACTGAATCGGCCGACAATGGTTTGATATATTGGTGTTCTGAAGGTACTGCTGATGAGGTGGTCCCACTTGTTTTAGATAATTCAGATGTTATGATGGTCAATGGGTGGAGACCGAGAATAGAGGAATTTGAAGAGTTGCCACCTCAAGAAGCAAAGATAGTACCATCCCATGAACAAGCACCTAAGCTCGAGTTGAAACCTTTACCGAAGGAACTCAAGTATGCCTTTCTTGGACCCGAGGATACTTTTCCTATAATCATCTCATCTGATCTTGATCATGCCCAAGAAAGAAAATTACTTGGTGTTCTAAAGAATCATAAAGGAGCTTTAGGGTGGTCTATTGCCGACTTGAAGGGGATTAGCCCTTTAATTTGCACGCACCGGATATATTTGGAGGACAATGCCAAACCACAAGGCAAATGCAACGCAGGTTGAATCCTATGATGAGAGATGTGGTTAAAGCAGAAGTCCTCAAATTGCTTGACATGGGTATTATTTACCCAATTTTCGATAGCAAGTGGGTGAGTCCTACTCAAGTCGTGCCCAAGAAAGCAAGTCTGACGGTAGTCAAAACTGATCAGGGTGAACTAGTTCCAAGTCGTGTTCCGACGAGTTGGCGCATGTGTGTTGACTACCAAAAATTGAATTTGGTCACTAGGAAAGATCACTTTCCCCTACCCTTCCTAGACCAAATTTTGGAAAGAGTTGCAGGACACAAATTTTATTGTTTTCTCGATGGCTATTCCGGGTACTACCAAATCGAGATTTCACCAGAAGATCAAGAGAAGACTACCTTCACTTGTCCTTTTGGCACATTCGCATTCCGTCGGATGCCATTCGGGTTGTGTAATGCACCTGCAACATTCCAAAGGTGTATGCTCAGCATTTTTGAAGAAATGAACGAAAAATTTTTACAAGTGTTTATGGATGATTTCTCTATTTTTGGCGATTCTTTTGATGATTGTCTATTACATTTACAAGCAGTCTTAGCTCGATGCATGGAAAAGAATCTAATACTGAATTGGGAGAAATGCCACTTCATGGTGCCAAAGGGAATTGTCCTAGGACATATTGTTTCATCGAAGGGCATGGAAGTTGATAGAGCTAAGATTGATTTAATCGCCAAGCTACCTGCACCCAAGACAGTTAGAGATGTTAGATAATTTTTGGGTCACGCAGGATTTTATAGGAGGTTCATCAAGGACTTTAGTGTCATAGCTCGACCATTATGTAACCTCCTATCCCTTGATACACCGTTCAATTGGACTGAAACATGTGAAGAGGCATTCGAAAAGTTGAAGGCTATGCTTAGCACTGCACCCATCGTGCGACCACCTGATTGGTCATTATCTTTTGAGATCATGTGCGATGCTAGTGACTATGCGATAGGAGCTGTCCTAGGACAACGCAAGGATAATAAGCCATATGTCATCTGCTATGCAAGCAAAATCTTAAATGATGCTCAAATGAATTACACCACCACCGAGAAAGAATTGCTTGCAGTAGTATTTGCATTAGACAAATTTCGCTCTTATATCCTTGGTGCTCCTATTGTTATCTTTACGGACCATGCAGCGCTAAAATATTTACTGGATAAGAAAGAGGCCAAACCACGCTTAATACGATGGATACTTCTACTCCAAGAATTTGACATCACTATCAAAGATAAAAAGGGAGTAGAGAATGTGGTTGCTGACTATTTATCACGGCTAGTTGTTCATGATTTGGTGCCACAGTTGCCCATCAAGGAATCGTTCCCTGAAGAGCAATTGTTTGCACTTTCTACTATGCCATGGTATGCTGATATTGTAAACTTTCTTGTCACGAACCGGATGCCGGAGCATTGGGGATCGAATGATAAGAATAATTTCTTGCGTGAAGTAAGGAGTTATTATTATGATGCCCCCTATTTGTTCAAGTATTGCAATGATCAAATCTTTAGAAGATGCATACCGGATCATGAGATGCAAAGTATACTTTCTTTTTGTCATGCCAGTGCTTGCGGAGGACACTTTGCATCTAAGAAAACGGCAGCTAAGGTGTTACAATGTGGTTTTTATTGGCCTACACTATTTAAAGATGCCCACGAGTTCTGTAGGACATGTGACCCATGTCAACGTGTTGGAAGTCTAACTCGTAGGCAAATGATGCCTCTTCAGCCCATTACTGTTATTGAAATTTTTGATATGTGGGGCATCGATTTTATGGGCCCATTCCCACCGTCTTTTGGATATGAGTATATTTTAGTTGGTGTTGAGTATGTGTCAAAATGGGTAGAAGCTGTTGCCTGTAGAACTAATGATCACAAACCTGTTTTGAAATTTCTGAAAGAAAATATTTTTTCACGATTTGGGATGCCCAAGATTATAATTAGTGATGGGGGAAAACATTTCTGTAATAAGCCTTTTGAGATCCTATTACGAAAGTACGGTATCACCCATAGAATTGCAACTCCTTATCACCCGCAAACTAGTAGCCAAGTAGAGTTAGCCAATCGGGAGATTAAACGAATTTTAGAGAAAACGGTGAATCCATCACGCAAAGACTGGTCTTCAAAACTTTCTGACGCATTGTGGGCTTACCGTACTGCTTATAAAACTATTCTTGGTATGTCCCCGTATCGGCTAGTCTATGGAAAAGCATGTCATCTACCTGTTGAAATAGAGCATAAATCGTATTGGGCCATTAGAAAATTAAACTTTGAACTGTCAGATGCTGGTTTAGCTAGAAAAAACAACTAAGTGAGTTGAATAAAATTCGACGGGATGCGTATGACAATGCTAGACTTTGTAAAGAACGAATGAAAATTAGGCATGATAAATCAATTCTAAGAAAATGGACAAAGATTAAAATCTTTTCTTGAGAATTTTGCAGATGAAGAGGACTTCTTTCCCTTGGAGGAGCCTTCTTATGACTGAGCTTGACGACAAAGGTATGTGTATATTAGTTAGAATTATTTTTTTATTTTATTTCTAGTTTTCTTCTTATTTTGTAGGTCTTCTTTTCTGGATCTCAACAGCTCAAGGTATTACTCTTCTCTCCAATATTATTTTCTCTATTGTCTTTCATATATCGTTTCTTGTATCTTTTACATTGAGGACAATGCAATGTTTAAGTTGGGGGGAGGGAAATATTTTGCAAAAAAAAAAACAAAAAAAAAATTTTTTTAAAAAAAAACTTGTTTTTGCATTTGATTTATTCTATTACTTTCTTTTCTGAGCAAATACACATGTATTTTCATATTGAGTTTGTGCAACTATTAAGTCAAGGAACACATGCATACTATGACTGATCAGAGATCTATTATTAGATCCCCACACGTGTACTTAATGACAATAGGAAAGCCTCAGGAGTTCACATTTGTTAACTGCATTTTTGTTAGCCTTATCCGTAAAAGAAGTACGAGTATCCTTGTTCGTACCATAAGGTTCATGATTTGGTCTTCACATAAAGATAGAGGTTGAATATCCCAGCTAGATTACTTAGGTGCCTTATGATCCGACCTTGGTTGACCTATAGTCACGATGCAGTCACGTATATACTAAAAATATCTGTATGGTTTAGTTTACCTTCTCTTTTCTTGCAATATTATTATTAAAAAATAAATAAATAAATAAATAAAAATTCCTTATGATGACAAGTCTGGCCTCGTGGCGTAGTCTGGTTCGAGTAATTAAGTTCGAGGGGTGTTTCACCTAATGTCTTGAGCCAACTGGATCGGGGGTCATTGACTGAAAGCTCGCTACATGGACCTTACTAGAGCCTAATGGGGTTGGATAGCTATAGTTGTCATGTGTATTGACAAAAAAAAAAAAAGAAATAAAAATAAGCATGAATGAGTTGGTTAGGCTGAACCTAGTGACATGTGGTAATGGCTGGTTTGACTCCATTGTATTGGACCTCCGTGTACCTGGGTTGTTAGTTGGGATTGATAGCTCTTTCTTTACATGCGAACCATTCTTGACAAATTTAGGCAACATGTGATATTCTGAAAATTCGATGGATCAGGTTCTAACAAATTGTAGAAAACACTTGTGAACTTGAGTAGTGCACCTAAAACTCAGGCGGTGCCCTATTATGGTGGAGGTATTAGTACTCTGAGAAAGTCATGCGATTTGATGCACACTACACTTTTATATTTCCTTGCTTTGACAGTTGCCATGCTTGAAAATATATATCAATTAATTACATGTGTATTAGCTTAAGATTTATTTCATATCTTTATTAGAATCTCAGGTCATATAATTCATGATGTTTGTGGGTAATATCCCTGAAAACCCTCACGAGATAACACTCGTCCACTAGGGTAACCTAGGGGTTTAACGGCTTGTTGCACGTGCTAAGTGCAATCGTGATTCCTACGAAAGTGAGTACTTATCTTAATTTTATGCAATTAGTTCTAATAAAACATCAAAGGACCAACCAACACTTTTTGTACTCTCATGTTGTCGTTTACTCTGAATTGCTAGAGACTAGCAATAAGCTAGTTGGGGGGTGTGATAAGAGCACAAAAGTGCGATCTACACATCACTTAAATTAGTATTATTGCTAACAAATAATGATAAAAGTGCTGCATTAATATTATATTTTTGTGGGGTGCAGGTGATTATAAATCAAAGCTAAGATGCGTATTGGGTCCAAACATCACCGCAGGTGACCAGCCAACTGCAGGTTTCAACCCCAGTTGCACACTAGAAGGAGTCTAAGTTCAGCCATCCAGTTCACTGCAACAAATTCCCAGCAGCTCGTGCATCTCAGCCCGATGGAGCCCACGTGCAGCCCATCCTCTTCTCCCGTGAGTGATCCAAAGCATCCATGGCCATGCTATCAGCTCCTTCAGTCGTCCGTATGTGAATCTCCCATCATCAGCTCGCTTCCGAGTCCCAGATCTCAGCTTCCTTCCGCTTCTCCCGCAAGCCAGAGCATACATCCCAGCCGTCACCACCGCATCATCTGCCGCGTCCACGAAGCATCCGAATCCAGTGATCCACCTTCCAAATCTCATCTTCCCCGCATCCACAGCTTTCGCCGTTCCTGGAGTTCTCCCACGCATCTCAGCATCTGCGATCCTCCGCGTCCGAACCAGCTTCCGTGTCTGCCTCTCCCGAGTTCCAGCCACATCAGCTCCCAGCCGTCCGCTTCATCCGCGCGATTCCACCGCGTCCCAGCTTCCTTCAAGCATCCCCAGATCTTCTCCGCGTCCATGAGCCAACGTTCGCAACCTCCCGCGAAGCATCCCGGCCATCCGCGAAGCATTCTTCCATGATCCCGTCCGTCGAATCATCCCGAATCTCCCGCACCCAATGCCTGCGATCGTTCCGTGCGTATCATCCAAATCCCAGGTTCCGTGATCCAACTCCCATGATTCCGCGTCCGGATATCTCGCAACTGGATTAGGGATCCATCGGGGGGGATATAGAAGGTTTCTCCCTCGGCTGAAGGGGGGATAGTTCATTCGAAAAAATAGAGGAGCCCCTGTTATTCAAAAAAAAAGAAAAGGGAAACAGGGGATGCCCTATTTCCGAAAAGAAAAAGAAAAAAAAAGAGAGAAAAGTGGCTAATGTCTTTTATGGAGGGCTAATTTCTTAGGGAGGGTGATGGAGGAACCTTTGATGTATTGCTCTTTGAAGTAAACTCTAAACTTTTGCTTTGAATGACTTATAGTTACTGATATATTCTTGATCCATGCATTGTTGTTTCGTAGATAGCTCTTTAATGGATTATGATTATTGATATATGGATTGCTTTAGCATTTGATTTGTCGTAGACGTAGAAAGCACGATGAATGCTTAGAAATTGAGTTCATATGTTCATGAAACATATACCATGATTAGATCTATCCTACCATTAATCTTTAATCAAGAACCTTAGAGTTTATTTCTTGGATGCAATATTATCAAGGAGAATTCCAGATCCCTACCATTTATCTATTTCATTGAACTTTGTTTAGTTGCATATCATTCTTTGTTTTTAATTTCTGAAAATCAACTGAATATTATATCTAAAAATTACGCTAATAATCCATAGAACGTTTCCTGAGGATTCGACCTCGCACTCCCGAGATTTTACTACTTGTACGATTCTCCTATACTTGGGAGATTAGTTTCGCGAAAACATTTTTGCGAACGCGTCAATGTGGACGGAACAGAAACCGGTGCTTTCTCACCTTAGGGTTTGGGGGTGTCCAGCTTATGTCAAACGTTTGAAAGTAGACAAACTTGAAGCCAAGTCTGACAAATATTTCTTTGTCGGTTACCTTAAAGAAACTAAAGGATATTATTTTTACCTTACTGAAGAACAAAAGTTGTTCGTAAGCAATAGAGCTATTTTCTTGGAGAAGAAATTTCTTGGAAAAGGAAGTAGAAGCTCTAATGTAGAACTTAGGAAAGTTCAACATGTAGAAGACCAAACACCATCCACTGAACCTATTGAGTCAGATTTGATTAGATCAGATCCCGAACCCATCTTAGATGCACCATTGAGATGATCAGGTAGAGTACCACGTCAGTCGGACAGATATTATGGTTTCTTGATCCGGGACGGGGATCCTGTCGAACTTGATGAAAACGATGAGGATCTGATTACCTATATGGATGCAATGCAGAGGTATGACTCTGATAAATGGCTTGGAGCTATGCAATCCGAAATGGAATCCATGAAGGTCAATGATGCATGGACATTAGTTGACACACCAGAAGGGATTAAATGTTGGGAATCCGCCCATGCCGCTGATATTTCAAAAATAAAATCAGATGGCAGCGGAAGAGGCATGTGCGGGATTGACGTTCATCTCATGAACGTTGTTTCATGAACCGTTCGTAGATAGGTAAGGATTAAAAACTTTTAATAACTTTAAGAAGATCAGATCTTCACCTTGTGCGGGTAGATGATCACCGCAAATCTGAGTTCGTGGTTTTAGGAAGAGGGTTCGCTTGAAGCCGTTCAAGTGCCCGGCCTCTACGGGTGTCCACACGAAGCAGAGATCCGATCAAAGCTCTCTAGTCTTCCCGGGGTGCTAGCTCCCTTGCAAAGACTTCTTTTGATGGCTGATTTCCTCTCTATCAATCAACCCTTGATTGTGCTTGAGAGGAGGAAGAAGAAGAAGCAACCAATGAAGAAGAACACAGCCCCTGCAGCCCTCTTTCTTTTCCCTGCGTTGGAATGAAGAAGGGAGGAAGAGGATGCCGCCAACACCTTGGACTTGTTCTTCCTTGCTTGCGGCTGAACCAAGAGGAGAGGAGAGGGAGGCGTACGGCAGCAAGGAGAGGGAGAGCACTCACTAGGGCGCCGGCCTCATGCCTCCTTATAAAGCCATCTAGGGCTCCTACAAATTTGGAGCCCTAGACAAGTTTCCAAAGAGGGGGCACCGGCCCCCTCTCTTCATGCCGCACCATGAGATCAAAAGAGGAGGAGCGTGAGCCCCTCCCTCTTATGTTGCCCTAATCCTCATTAAGTAAGGTTTTGGTTGCCCTAATGTGGTCAAGCCCTAATCCAATTAGGCTTAGCCCAAGGGTGAACCAATTTGGATCCAATCTAGGTAAGTCCTAATCTAATTAGAACTTAAATCAATTTTGACTCAATTGAACTCTTCAATCCTAATCCAATTAGGAGTCTTATTGATTCATTAGATTCATAATTAATTGTGACTTAAGAAACCCTAATCCAAATTAGGACATATTTAATTTTAGTCCTAATCCAATTAGGACTCTTATTTGAATTCGAAGTCCTAATCCAATTAGGTCTTCTAGGAATCCTATTCCAAGTAAGAATCCAATTTTAATTCAAAACTCCTAATCTAATTAGGATTGTAGGAATCCTATTTCAAGTAGGAATCCCAGTCCTACTCCAACTAGGATTCTCAGTCCTAATCCAATTAGGACTCTAGGAATCCTACTCGAAGTAGGACTCTTGTTTCAAGTCCAATTAATTAATTCCTTTTGTTCCTTCTTCAACCGAATATCAATCGAATTGATTACTTGTGATTCCTAATCACGATCCAACCATCGGATCGGTCAATACTTCTAGTGTGTGTGACCCCATAGGTTCTACTCTGACTGGTAGTGAGATATATTATGATCTCTATCATAATATCATTGAAAACTCCTTTCAATGGATTGGAACGATTCCAACTCTACTCATTAGGGTTTATCGATCATCGAGATAATCCCTGTGAGTCCCACCATCCACCAGCGACACCTAGCAGCATGTAGTGGCTACCCAGTAGAATAGAATGATGAACCTCTAGGTGCAGTTATCATGTGATACAGTCCTACTATCGTGGATCCCTACAGGACGGAGGTCATGGACAACTCGTCAAACCCCATCGTCTGTCATATGTGAAGATTTATTCGACTTAAGTTCGAGAGTGGAAAACTCTTTTTCCACTGTGCATACTGCCCCGGCCGAGGTCTTACGAACTCAGTCTTATAAATCACATAGGATCTCTCCTTATCTATCAAGATCGATAAATTCCTTATAGGTGCATACCCTACTCCTACAGTGAACTTACTGCAACCAATCTACACTGCATGGACCCATATGGCTAGAGACCATGTATGTGTGCAGTCAAACTACAATAACCTCACTGTGAGTAGCCGAAGCACCGCAGGTCAAAGGACCAGTCACACTATTGCAACATCAAGCAAGTCACTGACGAGTGGATAGACATCCAAGTGACTTCTTGTATTGGTCACGCTCAGTACCCTTGTTCTTAACAAGCACCTGCACTATTACTTCAGTGTCGCTACACTGTGGACTCGAGTCTCGTCCATCCATAAGGAAAGTAATCTGTGCATTGATCTCATCGGATCGATCACCGTCCTCGTGATGATCCATCGATCAGGAGCGTTTAGAAATTAATCACTAATGATACATGGCTCAAACTCTCAACTCTTGAGAATATGCATCATCATCTTATTAATTCCTTGGACGATTCATAGACACAATAATAATATGAATGAAAAAGATGCCTTTCATTTATTCAATAATAATAAAGTCAAGTACAAATTATGTCCTAGAATTAATAATGTGTCAGCCAAAATTGGCTTCTAGGGCATACATCTAACAATCTCCCACTTGCACTAAAGCCAATCAGTCATATATCTTAGTCCCATCTTCTCAAGGTGGACTTCAGTCTTTTGCTGACTTAGCTGTTTAGTGAACGGGTCTGCCACGTTGTCCGCGGAGTCTACTCTGATGATCCTCCAAAAACCAAGAATAAATCTTTTGTTCTTCTCAAGTACTTAAGAATATTCTTCACAGCTGTCCAGTGTTCTTTACCTGGATTCGACTGATATCTGCTTGTGACACTCACAATAAGGGCTATATCAGGTCGTGTACATAGCATGGCATACATGAGGCTCCCTATTGCTGATGCATAGGGGATCTTGCTCATGCGTTGAATCTCTTCAGATGTGTTGGGGCACATCTTCTTGGAGAGATGAATTCCATGCCTTAGGGGTAAGAGACCCCTTTTAGAGTTTTCCATGCTGAACCTTTTCAGCACTTTCTCTATGTACATCTTCTGTGATAGGCCAAGTATCCTTTTAGATCTATCTCTATAGACCTTTATTCCCAAAATATAGGATGCTTCCCCAAGGTCTTTCATGGAGAACTCTTTTGACAACCAGACCTTGACCGAGGTTAGCATGGGAATATCATTCCCTATCAGGAGGATGTCGTCCACGTACAGTACGAGAAATACGACAGCACTCCCACTAACCTTTCTGTAAACACACGGTTTTTCTTCGTTTTTGATGAAATCAAACGTTTTGATTACGTCATCGAAACGAGTGTTCCAACTCCAAGATGCTTGCTTTAGTCCATAGATGGACCTTTGCAGCTTGCAGACCTTGTGATCTCCATCACTGGAAGTGAAACCCAAAGTGTTGCCCAGAGATGGTCACCCAAGAGGAGGGTGAATTGGGTGTTTTAAAACTTTTTGTCTAATTAAACAAAAACACACAAGTGTATGTGCAAAAGTGAAACAAAAGTTGTAACCACAGTCAATTGCAAACACAAAGATTTATAGTGGTTCGGAGCTTCCACTGCTCCTACATCCACTCCCCAAACACCTTTGGGAATTTTTCACTATAATCAGCGATTACAGTCCAGTAGTTTTTCGAGTGAACTACCCAACTCGTTGTTTTACCCCGGGCTTACAACGAACCCTATAATCCCCCAATTTAACCTAGGATTGGGACGCCTAACCCTTGTTCCAAGTCCTTTGACTGGAACAAGCACAATATTTGAGAGTTTTACAAGGATTTAAAAGCTCTTAAGAAAGCAAATATAACAATGAGAAACAACAAAATCGGAAGAACCCTTTTTGCCGTTGAAACGTGGATGATGGTGGTTCTTCCGATGTGGATCACGTTGGCTTGAATGCGAGCTTTGATTGCCGAGTGGGAGTGAGTAGATGAAGAAGACTTGAATGCACTTGATTTCTCCTCTTTAAAGCACCAACTCCCTTGAACCTCTTTTTCTTTCTTCTCTCTTGAATGATCTTGTGTTTGGTTGGTGAGAAGTAGTTTTAAAGGCACTTAAAACCTCCTTTTTATAGTCATACAAGCAATAGATCCATTAGACACAAAAATATAACCGTTTGAAATTCAAACAAACCTGCAAAAGTGTGTCAGTCGCGTCCCAGGCGCTCCGGAGACGTCTCCGCTTGAACGAGAGACGTCTCGGCTGTATAGAAATTCTTTTGACGATGTTGGAGTCGACTCGATGCTTTCTGGGGACGTCTCGGGATGTTTGTGCTTTATGCGTGGGGACGACTCCGCGACGTCGGGGACGATTCCGACGTTTTCTCAATGAAAAAGCAAGTCCTCTGGAATCCCTGAGAGAGTCGACTCGCGTGCTTCGGGGGACGTCTCGGGATATTTGTGGTTTATGCGTGGGGACGACTCCGCGACGTCAGGGATGACTCCGACGTTTTCACAATGAAAAAGCAAGTCCTCTGGAATCCCTGAGAGAGTCGACTCCGCATCCTTCGGAGACGACTCGCGCGCATCCCTTGAAATCGGCCTTTCTGCCATCTCTGAGAGAGTCGACTTAGGAAAGCCGGGAGTCGACTCCGACCCTGCGAGACGCCTCGGCAGGTGCCGGGGACGTCTCCAGATGTGCCAGTTTCTCCTCTATGTGCCAGAGACGTCTCTGGAACAAACCGGAGACGTCTCGGCTGCCCCTGATCCGTTTTCTTCATCTCAAAAAATCTTCAATAAATTCTCGAAAAATATGAGAACATGCCTTGACAATTCTTAACAATATTCTTAGTTAAACACCTGAAATGCTCAAGTAAATTGTTAATATAAAGAGAATTATACTCTAGTATTTTGTATTCATCAAAATCCATTAGGGGGTCAACAATCTCCCCCTTTTTGATGATAACAAAACACTGAGTATATGCAAAATTTAAAATTTGAACATATACACAGTATTTGATCAGATGTACAAGTATTGTGTTTTGGTTAGAGCTAGATACAGTATGCATAATTCAATATAGTCAACTGTCAGTTCTATCCTTATGCATAAGTATTGATCTTAGTAGCTCTTGAGCAATTTTGGCATATCAACTATCACTTTTAGATTTGAATTAAGTTAAAATGTAAATTAATGAAATATTGATGCTAAAGACAATTAAAAGCTAAATACTTTTGACTCCCCCTTTCTTTTTCAGAAGGACAATTGTCTTAAAGCCGATATTCTTCAATTTTATCTTTTCTAATTCAACTTTCAAGTATGAGTATAAATTTTGCATATTTTGCATTTTGCATTCCATATTAAAGCTTCTACTCCCCCTTTTTGTCATCAACAATGAAGGGGACAAATTTTCCTTAGGTGCCTAAAAACGTGATGCTTATTAGAATTCAGCATTCATTCTACTCCCCCTTTGTTTTGGAATTCATTTCAGACCTTTTAAATGCAGTTATTACAAGTTGTGCTCTCCCTGTTTCATATGCATTGTCAAGTTGGCAAAATAGTAAAATGGTTGCACATTGTCAAATTTGAATATTCAAAGTATGTTATGACATTTTCATGGCACATCACAGAATTAGAAACATACACCAAGATTCAAAAAGAAGGGTTATGTCATTCATGTAGTATTACAATCATTTGAAGCCATTACAAGGATAAAAAGCCATTACAAGGATTGATTGCTAATACAAAAGAAGGAGTTTCAAATAAGCCTAGGGTTTTACAAAAAAAATGAACCCAAGATGTCCACAAAATGTGCTTCACCGGCGACCACGCTCAATAGCCCCAGCAACAGCCTCTATAAATCTATTTATTGCATCCATTAGACTTCTAAAGTGATCTCCCTGAGATTGATTGAGGGCTGTCACTAGTGCTTCAAACTCATGGGTTGCCCTGTCAATCCTTCCTCTAAGCTGGGCAGCCACACTGCCCACATTACCTTCAGGGCTCGTCAACTCTTGAAGACCATCCGATATGATCTTCAATTCAGCCTGTATCTCACATGATCTTCTAGTTTGGTTTGATGCCACACAAACCAATTCTGACCCGATAGCTTCCATTTGAACTTTGATTTCCTTCAATTATTCTAGGAGTGCTTCATGTGAGGTGCGGATGGGAGTTAACTCAGCAGAGATTATTGATCTCATCTCTTCCCTCATCTGCTGGCACATCATAGATGCTAGGGTGTGCATCTGCTCATCTGATAAGGACAACGATCCACTAGCTGGAGGAGGAGGCATGGAAGTGGATGGTCCAGCCGAGCTGGAAGGTACATCAGGAAAGGTCATAGGGCTATGTGGAGGAGAGAGGTGGACAGGCTCCTGATGATGGATCTCAGGCTCTATGTTTTGGGATTTTCTTTTAGAGACCTTAACCCAAGACCCGTCTTTCTTGTGAAACTCCATCCTATGTAGTGTGCTCTCATTGTAGTAATCAGTGCTTCTCAAGAGTTTCTCTGGCTCATTTTCAGGGATAGGAACCTTAAAGTGCTTGAAAAGTAGGGTGAAGACCATCCCATATGGTATGCTAAATCTGGAATACCTATGACATATGGAGATGTAGTTCAACATGAGCCTTGGGAGGTTTAGGGGAATCTCTAGCAAGATGTGGTGCATAATGGTTAAGTCTCGCTCCGAAACAAAATCGAAGCGACCAGTTTTTGGGAACAAGACCCTGTTTATTATGCTCAAGAGTAATCTCATTTCAGCATTGAGGTCTTGGGACTTAGCTATGTCAAGAGGACCGCAGTCCTCTCTACCTAAAATTAGGTTTAAGGCAATCTCCCTTTGGGGATGTGAGGTCGGAGCCTCACCGTACTTGGGTATTTGTAACAAACTAGATAAATGTCCTCATTGATTTCTACCAATGTGCCTCAGACATATCCGGTGTACCCCGAGCTCCCTAAGGCCAAATTGCTAAAGATTTCTCTCATTAGGCCGGGATAGGTTGACATGTTTAGGGAACATAGGTGTTCCCAACCTTGGGCACGGAGTCTCTCTCCAATTGAGAACCCTTCACTAGCTAGGAAATGAAAATCGATGTATCTACCTGTGGTTACTGTGCGATTCGCACAGGAGGGGGTCATGGTTGGTGGAGCAACCGGAGGAGACGGCGCGGAGGACTCTTCCCTCCGTTCCTCGTCGTTTGCCACCCTAGGACGCCTTCCACCACTACGCTTAGCTTTCTTAGGGGCCATTGATTGGAAATCTAGGGAAATGGGGAGAGATTTCGGTTCGATTTGTGGTGGAGAGAAGATGGATGCTAGGGTTTAGGGTTTCGTTGGGGACGAAGGAAAGCAGCTCGGGACGACTCGAGCTGTTTCGACCTATTTTAAAAAAAAACATTCATTCTATCCCCGAGACATCTCCGCGACTAATGCGAGACGTCTCGCCGGGGGGACGTCTCTGTGATTTGCCAGAGACGTCTCCGGCACTGAAAAATTTCAGAACAATTCCTTTCTTTTCCCAATTTGTTTTATTTAACCTCAATGATTCGTTTAATTTCTTTTGGCGAATATAAAGTGAGCTTGCTTGTGATCCTTCCCCTTAATAATACATCCTATAAAAGCTTGACATTGATTTTTGAGTTATCAATATTGAAATGAGGAATATTTGACCAAATTTCGAATGCCTATAGAATAGGCTCTGAAAATATCTCTATGAAGAGTCCAAGGGAGGGTAACCATCCTCCAGAAAGTCAAACAATTTGTCATCTAACTTTGATAGATTCATGTTTTTACTTATTAGGCACTAGGTTTGCTATATGTAACCTCGAAGTGTATTATTAGTTTGAGTAGCATTCACATGTATCTCTAGAGCATTCAAAGCATTGCATATGCTTGACAAGTTAAATCATTTAAGCTATAGTGTTGAAATCAAAAACATGCTTGCATTACAAATTCAATCTACTTGCTAGGATCATACAAGCACAAAGCATTCCTTAAAAAGTTGAACCTATCTTTGCAAAGGGGCTTTGTAAAGATATCGGCCAATTGATTTTCAGTACATACATAATCAATACATCATTTTTCAGCACATGATCCCTTATAAAGTGATGCCTAATCTCTATGTGTTTTGATTTAGAGTGTTGGACAGGATTTTTTGTTAAATTAATTGCACTTGTATTATCACATCTAATTGGAATGTTGTCCATTTTGATACCAAAATCTTCAAGTTGTTGCTTAATCCAAAGAACTTGGGCACAACAGCTTCTGGCTGCAATGTACTCAGCCTCAGCTGTGGACAAGGCAACTGAATTCTGTTTCTTGCTAAACCAAGAAACCAAGTTAGCACCCAAGAATTGACAAGTGCCACTTGTGCTTTTTCTGTCGAGTTTGCGCCCGGCAAAATCAGCATCGAAATAAGCAATTAAATTTAAATCAGATTGTTTAGAATACCATAAACCTACATTAGATGTCCCTACTAGATATTTGAATATTCTTTTAACAGCTTGCAAGTGTGATTCCTTAGGACATGCTTGGTATCTAGCACACATGCAAACACTGAATAATATGTCTGGTCTACTAGCAGTAAGGTAAAGTAAAGACCCTATCGTACCTCTGTACAATTTGCAGTCTACACTTTTACCTTTTTCATCTTTGTCAAGCTTGCAACTTGAGCCCATGGGTGTGCTGATTTCCTTTGCATCCTTCATCTTGAACTTCTCCAACATTTCCTTGATATATTTGGACTGACTGATGAAGATGCCTTCCTCTGATTATTTTATTTGCAGCCCAAGGAAGAAGTTGAGCTTACCCATCATGCTCATTTCAAATTCCCCCTACATAAGCTTAGCAAACTCTTGACAAAGACTATCATTAGTAGCACCCAAAATTATATCATCCACATAAATTTGCACAAGCAATAAGTCATTCCCTTTTCTTTTAATGAAGAGTGTTCTGTCCACATTTCCTCTTTTAAACTTATTTTCAATTAGAAAATTACTTAATCTTTCATACCACGCCCTAGGGGCTTGCTTAAGTCCATACAATGCTTTATGCAATTTAAAAACATAATCTGGATGTAAGTGGTTTTTAAAATCTGGAGGTTGTTCTACATAAACTTCCTCCATTATATAACCATTTAAAAAGGCACTTTTTACATCCATTTGATAGAGTTTGAAATCCATGAAGCATGCATATGCCAAAAGTAGTCTAATAGCCTCTAACCTGGCAACAGGAGCAAAAGTTTCATCAAAATCTATGCCTTCCTCCTGATTGTAGCCTTTGGCTACTAGCCTAGCTTTGTTTCTTATTACTATTCCATCTTCATCTAGTTTATTTCTATATACCCACTTGGTGCCTATAATTGAAACATTTGGAGGTCTTTTCATTAGAGTCCAAACTTGATTTCTTTCAAATTGGTTTAATTCCTCTTGCATAGCATTTATCCAATTTTCATCTTTTTCGGCTTCTTCTAGTGATTTAGGCTCTATCTGTGAAACGAATGCAAGATAATTACTAGTGTTTCTTAAAGAGGATCTTGTCCTTACCCCTTGTGAAGGGTCACCAAGGATTAGATCCCTTGGATGACCATGTGCATACCTCCATTCCCTAGGAAGATCTTGATTTCTCGCTGGAGGTTGATCTTCCTCATCTTGCTGAATTGTATCTTCTTTGATTTCATCCTCATGTTGTTTGTCTTGTATGGAGAATTCCTTCATTCTGTCTTCAAGTATACCTGCATCACCATCTTCTTCTTTTCTAGAAGAATCTCCATTAGCTTCATCAAAAACAACATGAATGGATTCTTCAACAACGAGAGTTCTCTTGTTGAAGACCCTGTATGCTCTACTAGATGAGGAATAACCTAAGAAGATCCCCTCATCTGATTTAGCACTAAACTTACTTAGATTGTCCTTTCCATTGTTTAAAATAAAGCAACGACAATCGAAAACATGAAAATAACTTATATTGGGCTTCTTATTTTTCAACAACTCATAAGGTGTTTTCTTTAAGATAGATCTAACTAAAGCACGGTTTAAAATATGACAGGCAGTATGTTGGAATTTGTATCCTAAATGTCAATCGTCAGCATATTGATGATTGAATTTTGTAAATGAATTGACAAATTAATAAAGTGTTATTTGGCATTATTCATCATTTCATCTTCAAATGAACTCTTATATGATGAAGTCCTTAGGACTTATGTTATGATAAAGGAGGATTTATCTTTGAGTCCTTAAACTTGTTTGCGACGAAATGATATGTTGTTACTAGGACGACAACATTATCGAGATTAGGTCGTTGTGTGACATATACGTTGGTTGTCCTCTTAACCAAGGAGTGTGGAGACACTGGTATGCCACACAAGTGAAGTGTAGAAGTACATTTCACTAAACGTGACCAATTCTGGAACGCTCTACTGTCGAGAGATGTTCCGAGTGGATATGGGTATAAGTTTGGCCCTCTGACCTGAGACCGCAACCTGTGACTAGCAAGCAACTCACTGTACTTTAGTACCGGACTACCTGAATTTCTAATTCAGTGACGGAAGGTCACTGGATGCAGTCAAGTACTTGCATAGTCAGTTGTGAGTCAAGATGGAATTGATCCCTCCTGAAAACAGGAGATAATGTCTTGTGATTAATTTAGCAAAACCTTGGCCAGGGTAATCCCAGTGAGGAGTCACGGGATATCTAAAGTTAATCACATAATGGATGTACTAATTATAGGGTTGACAGTGAGCTCTAAGTCATCCTGGCATTAGGAGTCAAAGGGATTGAATTATACAGTAACCATAGTTCAGAGTTCCAGAATATTTGCTTCGCATATATTCGACCTATCCGGACGTCGGGTACCATTGCTAGATGGTCACATCGATTAGTGTAGAAAATTGTTCCTATACTACCGGCTTAGGTTCGAACCTATGAGGTCACACGCATAGAAGATTCCTGATTGATCAAGAAAGCTGATGAATGATTAAGAATCATTCAGGGGTAATTTGGTCAATTTGATTGGCAAATTATCTTATAAAATAATTAAAGTAATTATTGAAGGATTAATTAGTAATTAAATTACTAATAAACTCAATTTGATTGAGTAATTGTGCTAAGGATGAGCCAAATTGAATTGGATTCAAGTTTGGGCTCAATCAGGGTTTTGACCTGATTGGATTAGGTCAGAACCAAAAAGGACTTAAGCTGATCAAATTAATTTTAAATTAATTTGTTCTTAATTGGGGATTGACCTAATTGAATTAGGTCCAACACAAAGTAATAATTCAATTTGATTGAGTTTGCATGAGCCAAAATTGAATTGGATTCAATTTGAGCTCAATCAGGGTCTGACCTGATTAGATTGGGTTCAACCAAATTGCTTTGTTTTAATTCGGATTTGACCAAATTTGATTAGGTGCAACCCAAGGGGATTAGGCTCAGATGATGTGGCAATTATTGGTGACATGGAATTGGATTTCATGAATTTTAAATAAACCAAAATTATTGCATGGCACATGGACCCATTGCTTGACACATGGCGACATTGTTTGTTATTTGAATTTAAATTCAAACATTAAGCAATGTGTTAAATGATTTTAATCACTCAAACCATCAGCCAAGGTGGCGTCTGAGTTTTTGAATGGATTAAATTCGAATTTCAAGAGGTGATTTCGAAATTATGAAGTGTTTTACCTTGCCGCATGGATTTCAAATTCCTTCCCTCTTACACATGTGTTTAAAATTTGAATTTAAATCAGATTTGGGTTGTTCCTATTCCTTTGCATGTGCCAACTAAAAGAGGTTTTCTGAAAATAAATTTCAAATTTTGAATGAAAATTCGGAGGCCATTAAAAGGGGTCAAACATGGGCACCAAAAACAAATCCATTGCAGCCTTCTTCCTCACCCGCCTCCTCCTCCTCTTCTTCTCCATTTTAGATAGGGTTTTCAGGGTGAATATCTAGAAGATTCAAGATCAGATCTGAGTCCTTTACTTTTCTTACAAACCTCATCTCTATCTGCTTCAAGATGATTGATCAAGAGTTGATTGAATCCCGGCGGGCAGATTTCAGCTTTCAAGTGTTCTGCAGCTGCTAGCACTGTTGCGGAAGAAGATCCTTCAGAACTTCGCGTGTACTTCTCGTAGAGGCCATTCGTGTGCGTGGCTGCGAAGTCAAGAATCAGATTCACAACTTTCATCCATCATAAAAGGTATTAATCTAGCATTAATCATTTATTATGGTGTCAAGGTCTAGGTCCAATTTCCCGAGGTTTTACCCTCTTTTGGGGCTCCTCACGGAGATATCTCCAGAATCCATTCGATGGATATTCGGAGATTAATTGGAATAGAGTTCTTAAGTTTCAGATCTGATAGTTAATCATGCGTAAAAGTTTTAGCATAATTGTTTAAACGATTCCGGCATAATCCTATGTGTTCTTAAGGTGCTGATTTCTAGATTTGATCTTGTAAGCATGCATGAATTAAATTGTTTGATTCGGTTTTTCCGCTGCATTTTAAAACTTAAAAAGAACTACGTATGGCTTGATTCTCCTTATGAAGGGGTACGTAGGCAACCCGATCAGGTTCAGCCATGGTTTTCAAAAAAAAAAAAAATTCAGCATGCTAAACACCGAAGAACCTAGGATTCACTTTCAGTGGTATCAGAGCCAGGTTTATGTTTAAACTTTTATGTTTTAATTCTTGCAATTAAATCTGAAATCATTAACATGTTTAGATTAGATCTAAAGTGCTTTTTATGATTGATTTAATTGCTGATTATGCATGATTAAGTAGATCTGAAATTTTGGATGCATATGATGCATGTTTGTGTTAGGATTAGTAACATGAATAAATCTGAAATCATAATATTGTTTAGATTAGATCTAAATTGTTGCCCAGATAGACAACCCAAGAGGGGGGGGGGGGGGGGGTGAATTGGGTTTTAAAATAATTTAGCTATTTAAAACGTTGTGGATGACTAATTAAAACTATTGCAAGTTGTTTAATTAATTGCTATGTGCTGTGAGTGATATGAGAGTAAGAGAAAGAGAGACAATCAATCAGAAACACCAAGTTTTATAGTGGTTCGGAGCTAACCCTTGCTCCTACGTCCACTCCCCAAGTCTCACATGGGAATTCACTATAACCCCTTGGATTACAGCCGGTTGTTTTCCAAGCTCACAACCAAACTTGTTATTTTACGAGCTCACAACGAACTCGGTCGGTTTTCCCTGGCTCACCGACTAGAACCGCCCCGATTGTTTTCCCGGGATCACAATCGAACCCTTACACACGTTGGTTTTACACTCGGCTCACCAACCAACCTCAATACCCTTGATTCAATCCCCCGATTGAACCAAGTAAAGACCAGGTGAAAATAAAAGGTACAAACAGAAAACACAGCTTCTCAAAAAGTAGATAAATAACAATATAAACAGAAGAAAAGTTAGAAGCCCTCAAACACGTTTGAGTTGGAGTTGAGTGGGGCTTCTCGAACTTCGGGTCTCCTCTTAAATGTGTGGTCGACTTGAATGCAGGAGGAGGCTTCTTTAATTGCTGGGAAGAGGAAGTTGGATGGAGTTAATGCCGCTCTTCCCTCTTTTCGTTGAAGAACAGGTTGCAGAGATTGAATGCTTGATTACTTTGAGTGGAATAGTTGTTCTCTACTTTGCTACAGTCCTCTGTGGCTATTTAAACCAACCCCCATGGAAACTAGCCGTTAGAGACCTTTTTCTGCCCGTTCTGCACACTCTGCACAGCCTGACAATATGTCCGTTGGTGGGTTGGAGTCGACTCGCGCGATCAGGAGTCGACTCGGCTGTAGCGGGAGTCGACTCATGTTTTTCTGGAGTCGACTCGGCAACTGTTTCGGATTTGAATTAAAGTAGCCTCTTCGACTGGGAGTCGACTCGTCTTGACCCGGAGTCGACTCGCCAACTTCTAGAGCTGACTTGGCATTTTCGGAGTCGGCTCATCCCATGAAGTCCACGGAGCTAATTTTCAACTTGGCCAACTCGAGTCGACTCGACTGTCCTGGGAGTCGACTCGGCGCTCAAAGCCCGAACTCCCGATCTTCTGTCTTTTGGCTCGTCCAGTCTTGGAGTCGACTCGAACTTTCCCGGAGTCGACTCGGCTCTCAGTTTCCGAAACTAAGTCTTCTGCCCTTTTGGTGTACCGCTGCCTTGAAGTCGATTCGAGCTTTCTAGGAGTCGACTCGGCTCTCAGACACAGCAGATTGGTCTTCTGTCTTCTTTGGGGTCGCGGTGTCTAGGAGTCGACTCGCGTATTGCGGGAGTCGACTCGAATCTCAGAGTCCGAAAAACATTCTCTGACTTTTTCCTTGTGTTCCTCTGAGAGTCGACTCTCACTTTCTTTGGAGTCGACTTGCCAACCATCGGAGTCGACTCGCCAACCATCGGAGTCGACTCGCGTTCCACTGGAGTCGACTCGAATCTCAGACCCGAAAACTGCTCTCTGACTTTTCTGCCTGTGACTCCTAGGAGTCGACTCATACTACCCTTGAGTCAACTCGGTGAACATCGGAGTCGATGTTAGATGTATGCCCTATAAGCCAATTTGGCTGACACATTGTTGATTCTAGGGACATAATTTTGTACTTGACTATTTATTATTGAATAAATAAAAGGCATCTTTTCATGCATATTGTTTATGTGTCTATGAATCGTCCAAGAAATTAATAAGATGATGATACATATTCTCAAGAGTTGAGAATTTGAGCCATGTATCATTGGTGATTAATTTCTAAATGCTCCTGATCAATGGATCATCACGAGGACGGTGATCGATCCGATCAGTGCACAGATCACTTTCCTTCTGGATGGACGAGACTTGAGTCCACAGTGTAGGGACACTGAAGTGATAGTGCAGGTGCTTGTTAGAGAACAAGGGTACTGAGCGTGACCAAGACAAGAAGTCACTTGGATGTCTATCCACTCGTCAGTGACTTGCTTGATGTTGCAGTAGTGTGACTGGTCCTTTGACCTGCGGTGCTTCGGCTACTCACAGTGAGGTTATTGTAGTTTGACTGCACACATACATGGTCTCTAGCCATATGGGTCCATGCAGTGTAGATTGGCTGCAGTAGGTTCACTGTAGGAGTAGGGTATGCACCTATAAGGAATCTATCGACCTTGATAGAAGAGGAGTGATCCTATGTGATTTGTTAGACTGAGTTCTAAGACCTTGGCCAGGGCAGTAATATAAAGTGGAAAAAGAGTTTTCCACTATCGAACTCAAGTCGAATAAATCTTGACATATGACAGACGATGGGGTTTGACGAGTTGTCCATGACCTCCGTCCTGTAGGGATCCACGATAGTAGGACTGTATCACATGTTAACTGCACCTAGAGGTTCATCATTCCATTCTGCTGGGTAGCCACTACAAGCTGCTAGGTGTCACTGGTGGATGGTGGGACTCACAGGGATTATCTCGATGATCGATAAACCCTAATGAGTTGAGTTGGAATCGTTCCAACCCATTGAAAGGAGTTTTCAATGATATTGAGATAGAGATCACAATATATCTCACTACCAGTCAGAATAGAACCTATGGGGTCACACACACTAGAAGTATTGACCGATCCGATGGTTGAAATCGTGATTAGGAATCACAAGTAATCAATTTGATTGATAAGAAGTTGAAGAAGGAAAAAGAATTAATTAATTGGACTTGAAACAAGAATCCTACTTTGGGTAGGATTCTAGAGTCCTAATTGGATTAGGACTGGGAATCCTAGTTGGAGTAGGACTGGGATTCCTACTTGGAATAGGATTCCTACAATCCTAATGAGATTAGGAACTTTGAATTAAAATTGGATTCCTACTTGGAGTAGGATTCCTAAAAATCCTAATTGGATTAGGACTTCGAATTCAAATAAAGTCCTAATTGGATTAGGACTAAAATTAAACAAATCCTAATTGGATTAGGATTCCTTAAGTCTAAATTAATTATTAATCTAATGAATCAACATGACTCCTAATTGGATTAGGATTGAAGAGTTCAATTAAGTCATGATTCATTCAAGTCCTAATTGGATTAGGACTAGCGTAGAGTGAACCCAAATTTGGCTAATCCTAATTAGATTAGGATTAAACCATGAGAGAGGCACCTAATCCTTTTTGGAAGAGGATTGGGTTAACCAAGTAAGAGGGGCATCAGCCCCTCTTCACTTAGTTGGTGCGACATGAAGAGAGAAAGGGGGCCGGCGCCCCCTCTTGGAAAGTAGTCAAGGGCTCCTAACTTGTAGGAGCCCTTCATCCTTATTAAAGGAGGACTAGGGCCGGCGCCCTAGATGGACCTTTCTCCTCTTCATCACGTGGCCACCCCCTCTCCATCTCTCATTGGTTCAGCCGCCATCAGCAAAGGGAAAAGAAGAGGAGGCGTCTCCCTCCTCTTGGTCTTCTTCCTTGGCTCCAACGCATGGAAAAAGAAGAAGGCTGCAGGGGCTTTTGATCTTCTTCCCATCTTCATCCTTCTTCTTCCTCCTCTCAAGCACAATCAAGGGTTGATTGAAAGAGAGGAGATCAGCCATCAAAAGCTATCTCTGCAAGGGAGCTAGCACCCCGGTGAGATAGAGAGCTTGGATCGGATCTTGCTTCGTGTGGATACCCGTAGAGGCCGGACGTTTGAACGGCTTCAAGCGAACCCTCTTCCAAAACCACGAATTCAGATTTGCGGTGATTATCTACCCGCGCAAGGTGAAGATTTGATCTTCCTAATAGTTTTAAAAGTTTTAATTCTTACCTAATTACGAAAGGTCTAGAAACAACGTTCATGCGATGAACGTCGAACCCGTGCATGCCGATTCCGCTGCCATCTGATTTTTGTTTTGAAATATCAGCGGCATGGGCGGGTTCCCAACAGTGGTATCAGAGCCTAGGCTTCGTAGATTAAGGTAAGAATTAAATATCTAAAGGCATATTAGATCTGAAAATTGAATGATCATGCATGCTGAAAAATTCTGCATGCAGATTTTTCAGGGGTGCTGTTTTTGCATGCTGATTTTTATGTGATAAAAAGATGATTCTAAATGCATTGTTAATGGGATTACAAAGTTTAGAATCATGATTAGCATGATCAGCGACCTATGTCATGATACAATCAGTTAGTTTTCAGATCTGAAAATTATAATTGTTGCATACGGTGATGATCATAGGATTCAACCCCTTTTGGTATCAAATGTAATGACCTGCGATGTGATCTGCGATGTCATGTAATTTTTCAGATGCTTGCATGCATCTTATTTGATGTTTTGAGAGGCCTGCGTGCCTCCTAAAAGGAGATGTAATTTATTTTTATTTTTATTTTACATCTGGTTGTATTTCTGTGATGTGATGTACATCAACGATCAAGTTGAAGCAAAGGCATGAGATGAAAGGTGATCTAAGCGGTTGATGGCGATGGGATCAAGAGTTGATCAAGGATCGAATCAAGGTGGCTTAAAACCAATTCAAGAGTTGAAGACCACTTGATCGATTGATGTGCATGTGCTTGTAATACGACCTAATTAGAATCCATGATCATCACCTATTTAAAGTTTAACTTTATTTGATGCTGCGATTATAACTGCCTGTGATGTACCGTTTGCATGAGATGTGAATGCGAGTCGGGTAGATAGGTTTACATGTGATGTAGCAAACCCAATTGAGACCTAAATCAAAACCTCCTCAATCAAGTCGAGAGTGAACCGACATGAGCAAGTCATATTAGATTAATTGATCTAATTGGTGTCTAGGAAAGCATGAAAGGTGGTTACTTAATTAGGACCTTACTCTCTGAGTAAGGGGAGCCTCCCACCTGCTTACCTGGCCAATTGTTCGATTACCTCTTATGAAGGGCTCAAGTTGCAAACACTAAGACCTGATTAACCAATATTAAGTCAATAGGTCTTCCACTGTAGTAGAGCTGCTAAGGCCTTTCTGATGTTGATTTGTCTCGGCTGGACACAGTGGTCAAGTTGCATCGGGGGGCTGGACCTCTCTATAGACATGAGATGTTGTAGGGTAAAGGTGGGGTTGGGCACCAATAACTGTTAGGTGAGGACCCAATGACGACTTTATTCCTACGGTTATACGGTGGGTCTGACTTAACTAAGAAATGGGACCAATAACTGTTAGGTGAGGTCTTCATGACTTAGAGACCAAGTTACACTGCAACATGCTTGAGAAGCATTTACAAGAGTTGTACACTCATCCATCTATGTGTCACCAATAACTGTTAGGTGAGGTGGCATGTAAATTGGTGGGACCGCAGTACCCACTAGAAATCCTAGTCGTGTAGGATTTCCGTTTTCCTACCAGGGGAGTGTGAGGGATTCGAGAAAATAGTGGGAGTTACATTTGTTCTAAAAGACCTTAGAACAGATTAGGATCAAGTACAAAAGTCTAACTAGAATCTTTACTCTCTGCAGATACAATGTCGGCTTCAAACCCTCTGACCCGTATTCTTGAGACCAACCGACTGACCGGAACCAATTACAAAGACTGGCTTAGAAATCTCAAAATAGTTTTGGACTGTGAGAAGATAGGCTACATACTCGATTCAGATATCTCCACACTACCAGCACGTCCTACTGATGTTCAGCGTGAGTTGCATAAAAAAGTGGTTGGATGATGACATTAGAGTAAAATGCTATATGATGGCATCCATGTCTAATGAACTCCAATGCCAGCATGAAAATATAAAGACTGCTAGGGACATACTGGCACACCTGCAAGAGTTGTATGGTGAGCAGAGTCGCACAGCTCGTTTTGAAGTGTCCAAGAGGCTCCTCAAAGCGAAGATGCGCGAGGGGCAGTCTGTCCATGATCACGGTCTGACCATGATCAAGGACCTAGAGGAGCTTGAGAAGCTCGGTATGGACATGCACAAGGAATTACAAGTGGATTTGATCCTACAGTCACTTCCTGATTCATTTGGTCAGTTTATAGTAAACTACCACATGAATAAGATTGAATGCACTAAGACTGAACTAATCAACATGTTGGTAACTGCTGAGGGAGCCTTGAAAGGTTCAAGGGGCAATGTCCTTGCTGCTGAGTTGACTTCTGGTTCCAAGAGAAAGTCTACTTGGAAGAAAAAGAAGCCTGCAAAGAAGCAGAAGAAAGACAAGAAGCCAAAGAAGGAAGTTCAAAAGAAAAAGGCTAACGACAAAGGAAAATGTTTCCACTGCAATGTCGAAGGCCACTGGAAGAGAAACTGTCCTTCATACCTCGAGAGCCTGAAGAACAAGTAAGGTGACACACCTTCAGAAGGTATAGACTTGCTCATAATTGAAACTAATCTAACGGTTTCTTCTACTTCTAGTTGGGTTATAGATTCTGGTTCTAGTGCTCATTTGTGCACTACCATGCAGGGTCTAAAGGAAAGTAGAAGGCTGGCGGAAGGTGCGGTAACCCTTAGGGTTGGCAACGGGGCAAAAAGTTGCTGCTGTGGCTGTGGGCACCTACCATCTGCGACTACCGTCTGGATTTAGTTTAATGCTTAGAGACTGCTATTATGTACCTGTTGCTAGCAGAAATTTGATTTCTGTTTCATGTCTAGCACAGGAAGGTCATGTTTTTACATTTGACAAAGACTGCTGTTCTATTTATTTGAGAAATAAAATAGTCGCACGTGGTTTCATGATTGACAGTCTCTATCATTTACATATGGATGTATCTGTGAATGTTACCGAGCAAGATGTGAGTGCCAAAGGATCCAAAAGATCCAGAGATGAGATAAACCAAAGATATTTGTGGCACCTCAGACTTCGCCATATTGGAGAGGATAGGATGAACAAAATGGATAAAGATGGGCTTCTCGGCTCATTGACTTCCGAGTCATATCCAGTTTGCGAGTCCTGTCTTCAAGAAAAAATGGCTAGACTGCCCTTTGTAGGACATGGGGAGAGGACCACTGAAATACTTACCCTAATACATACAGATGTATGTGGCCCATTCGATGTACTAGCCAGGGGACGTTATTCTTACTTCATTACCTTTACCGATGATTATTCACGGTATGGGTATGTGTATCTTATAAGACACAAGTCTGAATCTTTTGAAAAGTTCAAAGAGTTCAAGAATGAAGTAGAAAAACAAACTGGAAAACCTCTTAAGGCTCTTCGATCAGATCGAGGAGGAGAATACCTTAGTGGGGAATTCTGGGACTATCTCAAAGAAAACGGCATAGTCTCAAAATGGACACCTCCGGGTACACCTCAACTCAACGGGGTGTCAGAGAGGAGGAATCGGACCCTGTTGGACATGGTCAGGTCCATGATGAGCTTCACTGATTTACCTATGTTCCTTTGGGGAGATGCCTTACTCACAGCAATTTATTTATTGAATAGAGTTCCCTCTAAATCCGTTCCTACCACACCGTATGAGATATGGCATGGTAAAAAACCAAGTCTGGGTCATCTCAAGATTTGGGGATGTCCGGCCCACGTCAAGAGACTACAGGCGGACAAACTAGAGGCTAGGACCATAAGTGCTCGTTTTATAGGATATCCTAAAGAGTCATTAGGATACAATTTTTACGTCTCAGAGGATCACAATGTGTTTGTGAGCCGTCATGCCATCTTCTTGGAAAATCAGTTTATCCTTGATAGAGGCAGTGGGAGGAAAATTGAGCTTGAAGAGAAAGTCTCTGAAAAGCAACGAGTCATGGATCCTATTGAACCCATTCATAAAGAGCCAGTACACGATGTCCCTCAACCACCTCGTAGATCTAGTAGGGTCTCCCATCCTCCCGATAGATACTTAGGTATACTAGAAGAGGATACCGAGGAAATGTTCCTAGTGGGAGATAAGGATCACATACAGGATCCCAAAACCTACAACGAGGCGATATCTGATGTCGATTCCGAGAAATGGCTGGAAGCTATGAAGTCAGAGTTAGACTCCATGCGTTCCAACCAAGTCTGGACCTTAGTAGATCCACCAGAAGGTATTGTACCTATTGGATGTAAATGGATCTACAAAAGGAAGATAGGTTCGGATGGAGAGGTAGAGACCTATAAGGCAAGGCTTGTGGCGAAAGGGTATAGTCAGCGCGAAGGCATTGACTATCAGGAGACCTTTTCACCTGTTAGCCATGCTAAAATCCATCCGAACATTGCTTGCTATTGCAGCATTTCATGATTATGAAATTTGGCAGATGGATGTGAAAACTGCTTTCCTGAATGGATATCTTGATGAAGATATCTATATGGAACAGCCTTTGGGTTTCACTTCTAGTGATGGAGATCACAGGGTCTGCAAGCTGCAAAGGTCCATCTATGGACTAATACAAGCATCTCGGAGTTGGAACACTCGTTTCGATGACGCAATCAAAATGTTTGATTTCATCAAAAACGAAGAGGAACCGTGTGTTTACAAAAAGGTTAGTAGGAGTGCTGTCGTATTTTCTCGTACTGTACGTAGGATGACATTCTACTGATTGGGAATGATATTCCCATGCTAACCTCGGTCAAGGTCTGGTTGTCAAAAGAATTCTCCATGAAAGACCTTGGGGAAGCATCCTATATTTTGGGAATAAAGGTCTATAGAGATAGATCTAAAAGGATGCTTGGCCTGTCACAGAAAATGTACATAGAGGAGGTGCTGAAGAGGTTCAGCATGGAAAACTCCAAGAGGGGTCTCTTACCCCTAAGGCATGGAATTCATCTCTCCAAGAAGATGTGCCCCAACACATCTGAAGAGATTCAACGCATGAGCAAGATACCCTATGCATCGGCAATAGGAGCCTCATGTATGCCATGCTGTGTACACGACCTGATATAGCCCTTGCTGTGAGTGTCACAAGCAGATATCAGTCAAATCCAGGTGAAGAACACTGGACAGCTGTGAAGAATATTCTTAAGTACTTGAGAAGAACTAAAGATTTATTCTTGGTCTTTGGAGGATCATCAGAGTTAAAGGTAGAAGGGTACACAGATTCAGACTTCATGACTGATGTCGATGATAGGAAGTCAACATCTGGATATGTGTTCTTGTGCAATGGTGGTACGGTGAATTGGAAGAGTTCTAAACAACCGATCATTGCTGATTCTACTATGGAAGCTGAATACATCGCCGCCTCTGAAGCTGCTAAGAAGGCTTCTGGTTCAAGAAATTCATTGCAGAGTTAGACGTGATGACATCAGATGCCATAACACTCTACTGCGATAATAATGGCGCTATAGCTCTTGCTAAGGAACCAAGGTCTCATCAGAAGTCCAAGCACATAGAGCGGCGCTTCCATCTCATACACGACTATGTTGAGAAGAAATATGTAGAGGTGCAGAGAGTAGACTCCGCGGATAACGTGGCGAACCCGTTCACTAAGCAGCTGAGTCAGCAAAAGACTGAAGCCCACCTTGAGAAGATGGGCCTAAGATATATGACCAATTGGCTTTAGGGCAAGTGGGAGATTGTTAGATGTATGCCCTAGAAGCCAATTTGGCTGACACATTGTTGATTCTAGGGACATAATTTTGTACTTGACTATTTATTGTTGAATAAATAAAAGGCATCTTTTCATTCATATTGTTTATGTGTCTATGAATCGTCCAAGAAATTAATAAGATGATGATACATATTCTCAAGAGTTGAGAATTTGAGCCATGTATCATTGGTGATTAATTTCTAAATGCTCCTGATCAATGGATCATCACGAGGACGGTGATCGATCCGATCAGTGCACAGATCACTTTCCTTCTGGATGGACGAGACTTGAGTCCACAGTGTAGGGACACTGAAGTGATAGTGCAGGTGCTTGTTAGAGAATAAGGGTACTGAGCGTGACCAAGACAAGAAGTCACTTGGATGTCTATCCACTCGTCAGTGACTTGCTTGATGTTGCAGTAGTGTGACTGGTCCTTTGACCTGCGGTGCTTCGGCTACTCACAGTGAGGTTATTGTAGTTTGACTGCACACATACATGGTCTCTAGCCATATGGGTCCATGCAGTGTAGATTGGCTGCAATAAGTTCACTGTAGGAGTAGGGTATGCACCTATAAGGAATCTATCGACCTTGATAGAAGAGGAGTGATCCTATGTGATTTGTTAGACTGAGTTCTAAGACCTTGGCCAGGGCAGTAATATAAAGTGGAAAAAGAGTTTTCCACTATCGAACTTGAAGTCGAATAAATCTTGACATATGACAGACGATGGGGTTTGACGAGTTGTCCATGACCTCCGTCCTGTAGGGATCCATGATAGTAGGACTGTATCACACGTTAACTACACCTAGAGGTTCATCATTCCATTCTGCTGGGTAGCCACTACATGCTGCTAGGTGTTACTGGTGGATGGTGGGACTCACAGGGATTATCTCGATGATCGATAAACCCTAATGAGTAGAGTTGGAATCGTTCCAACCCATTGAAAGGAGTTTTCAATGATATAGTGATAGAGATCACAATATATCTCACTACCAGTCAGAGTAGAACCTATGGGGTCACACACACTAGAAGTATTGACCGATCCGATGGTTGAAAAGTGATTATGAATCACAAGTAATCAATTCGATTGATAAGAAGCTGAAGAAGGAAAAGGGAATTAATTAATTGGACTTAAACAAAATCCTACTTCGGGTAGGATTCCTAGAGTCCTAATTGGATTAGGACTGGGAATCCTAGTTGGAGTAGGACTGGGATTCCTACTTGGAATAGGATTCCTACAATCCTAATGAGATTAGGAATTTGAATTAAAATCGAATTCCTACTTGAAGTAGGATTCCTAGAATCCTAATCAGATTAGGACTTTGGATTCAAATTAGAGTCCTAATTGGATTAGGACTAGAATTAAACAAATCCTAATTGGATTAGGATTTCTTAAGTCCTAATTAATTATTAATCTAATGAATCAACATGACTCCTAATTGGATTAGGATTGAAGAGTTCAATTGAGTCATGGTTCATTCAAGTCCTAATTGGATTAGGACTAGCATAGATTGAACCCGATTGATTCATGATTTGGTTAATCCTAATTAGATTAGGATTAAACCATGAGAAGGGCACCTAATCCTCTTTGGAAGAGGATTGGGTTAACCAAGTAAGAGGGGCATGAGCCCCTCTCATCCTTGATCACTTGGTGCGGCACAAGAGAGGGGGCCGGCGTCCCCCTCTTTGGAAAGTCATCTAGGGCTCCTACTTTGGAGGAGCCCTTGATGGCTATAAAAGGGCTTATGAGGCCGGCGCCCTAGAAGCATTGAAGCCTCTCCCTCTTGTGCCGTGGCCACCCTCTCCCTCTCCTTTTGTTTCAGCTGCAAGCAAGGGAAGAAGGACTCCAAGAGTTGGCGGCTTCCTCCCCTTCCCTTCCTTCATCCAACGCAAGGAAGAAAAGAAGGCTGCGTGGGGATTCATCTTCTTCCTCTTCTTCATCCTTCTTCTTCCTCCTCTCAAGCACAATCAAGGGTTGATTGAAAGAGAGGAGATCAGCCATCAAAAGAAGTCTTTGCAAGGGAGCTAGCACCCCGGGAAGACAAGAAAGCTTTGATCGGTCCTCTGCTTCGTGTGGATACCCGTAGAGGCCGGACGTTTGAACGGCTTCAAACAAACCTTCATCCTAAAACCACGATCATCAGTTTGCGGTGATCATCTACCCGCACAAGGTGAAGATCTGATCTTCTAAAGGTTTTAAAAGTTTTCAATTCTTGCCTAACTACGAACGGTTCATGAAACAACGTTCATGCGATGAACGTCGATCCCGCACATGCCTCTTCCGCTGCCACCTGATTTAATTTTTGAAATATCAGCGGCATGGGCGGGTTCCCAACAACTTTCACACAACATGGTTCTAGCCATTTCCTCTAGAGTTCTATTCTTTCTTTCTATAACTCCATTTTGTTGTGATGTCCTAGGTGCAGAGAAATTATGAGTTATCCCCTTTTTACTACAAAATTTGTCAAATAGATGATTTTCAAATTCCGTTCCATGATCACTCCTAATAGCTATAACTGAAGCATTTCTTGAATTAGTAACTTTCTTATGAAATTTCTTAAATACTGAAAATGCTTCATCTTTATGAGCTAAGAACATGACCCATGTATATCTAGAAAAATCATCTACAATAACAAGACCATATTTGTTTCCACCAAGACTTGTAGTTCTAGTTGGTCCAAATAGATCCATGTGTAGTAGTTCAAGAGGTCTAGAGGTAGAGACACAATTTATGGATTTAAAAGAGCTCCTAGATTGTTTGCCATATTGACATGCTTCACAAATTTTATTTTTCTCAAATTTTTAGTTTTGGCAAACCTATTACAGAATTTCTTTTAACTAACTTAGATATTGTATCCATACTTGCAAGACCTAATTTACGGTGCCATAACCAACTTGCATCATCAACCTTAGTATCACTTACTACTAAGCAAGGACTGTTTTTAGCAAGGTCTTCAAGATCTACTACATAGACGTTACCACGTCTAATTCCTTTAAATACTAAACCATTGTCCTTTGAGTTGGTTATGATGCATAAAGATGGCTTAAACAAAACATCAAAACCTCTATCACATAATTGACTAACGCTAAGTAGGTTATGCTTAAAACCATCTACAAATCGTACATTATCAACAAAGGTTGAAGAGGTGATTTGTACTTTACCTATACCAACGATGTGACCTTGGTTATTGTCTCCAAATATCACAGCACCTCCCTTCTTAGGCTCTAAGGTGAAGAATTGCTCCTTGTCACCCGTCATGTGTCTTGAGCAGCCACTATCCAAATACCAACAGTTTTTGTCGACTTTGGCTGCAAGACACTCCTACACAAGAAAATCATACAATTTTAGGTACCCAAATTTTCTTGGGTCCTTCAAGGTTAGTAATGTTGGTTCCTTTTGGAACCCAAACCTTTTTAATTTTTTTTTTAGCTTCTACTTTCCTATGGTCACACACATTAGCTTTATGTCCTAGTTTTCCACAGTAAAAACAGGTTATATTCTTAGTTTTACTTTTCCCTACTTTCACAAAGAAATTTTTAAGGAGCTTTTGCTTATTATTAGGTTTATACCCTAAACCAGCTCTATTAAACACAGCTCGTTGATTGTTAAGTATCATTTCCAATTTTTCAGAACTACATGTAAACTTTTCAACAATAGATTTGTATTTTTCAAGCTCTTGTGTTAGCTTTTGTTTTTCTGTTTTTAGTATGTTTAAGTCTTTTGTGAGATTATCTTTTAAAGTTTGTTTACCATTTTTAAGTTCTGAAATTTCCTTAGTTAGTTTTTCGTTATCTTTAATTAAGGTATTAGTTTTTTTGAATTAACATTTGGTTGCTTCTTTTAAGTTCTAAATTTTCTTTAATGATAAAATTCTTGTTCTTAATTAATTTATCATACTTATGGAAGTGAGATTGATTAGTTAGTTTTAGTTCTTTATTCTTAAGATTTATTGTCTTATATTCATCCATTAGTTTATTAAACGCACCATACAATTCATCAAAGGTAAAATCTAAATGCGTTTCAGATGTTACCTCATTTTCATTTGTCATGAAGCAGAAGTTGGCCTTTTCCTCTTGTTCCTCATCCGATGATGATGATGATAAATCGGAGTCCGACAAAGTGGAGACGAAGACTTTTTTTTCTTATATTTGCTGCCCTTCTTAAGTAAGGGACAGTCAACTCTGAAATGTCCGGGCTTCCTGCATTCATAGCATCCGATTCCTTCATTTTTCCTTTTCTTACCTTTATCCTTGTTGTAGGAACTTGAGGGAACTCTCCTCTGATGAAAGGACTTCTTCCGGTTGATGAATTTTCTGAACTTTCACACGAGAAGAGCCTCATCATCATCTCCCTCATTATCTTCTTCTTCGCTGCTGCTACTGCAAGATAAATCCTTGTTAGAAGAAGTAGATTTGAGGGCTATTATCTTTTTCTTATGAGAGGATTCTTCTTTGCGGTGTTGTTTCATTGTGAGCTCGTGTGTCATCAGGAATCCAGGAAGCTCCTCAAGTGGAAGCTTGTTCAAGTCCTTGGCTTCTTGGATTGCCATTACCTTGGCCTCCCATGACCTTGGCAAACATCGAAGAATTTTCCTGACAAGGTCACTGTTAGTATAATTTTTACCAAGGCTTTTCAGGCCATTGACAATATCAGTAAATGAGGATCCTAGTGTTATTTTGATGCTTACAAAGCCATTGAGGCCATATGGAAGTGCTAATGCTATTAACTCAATTAATCCAGTATATAAGTGAGTAAGGAAGAAATATTCGATACATCATTAATAAATGACACACCCTCGATACATTCACAATACATTAAGAATATATGGTCAAAACCACTCTCAAGAAATGATAACGAGATAAAATTTATAATAGAGAATGGTAGAAAGCTCAAGAATCCATTTTGGCAAAGTTTCACGTTAAAAATACCTAAAAGGGCAATTTGGTAATTTATACTATTAAGGGTATGAAACTTTATTGTGCCATGCATCATAATTTGCTTGGAATATCATATTGTTGTTTCAATGAGCATAACTAACCTTCAAAGTGCAGAAAAACATGGTTAGAGTCGACCCCAATTAGTTTGGAGTCGACCCCGATACGTTTGGCACGTCTTTGGAACACTTGGCACAAAGTAGGAGTTGACCCTTGTTGCCCAGAGATGGTCACCCAAGAGGGGGGTGAATTGGGTGTTTTAAAAACTTTTTGCCTAATTAAAAATAAAACACACAAATATATGAACTAAAATAAAGATAAAGAGATAAGAAAAGACAACCACAAACACACGGTTTTATAGTGGTTCGGAGCCTTCACCGCTCCTACATCCACTCCCCAAAGCGCCTTTGGGAATTTCCACTATAATCCAAGATTACAGTACGGTAGTTTTGCGAGTTCACTACCCAACTCGTTGTTTTACACCGGGCTCACAACAAACCCTAAAACCCCCAATTTCTCTTAGGCTTGGGACGCCTTTCCCTTGTTCCAAGTCCCTTGACTGGAACAAGCACCACAATAAAAGAGTTTACAAAAGGAAATAAAAGCTCTAAGAAGCAAATATAACAATTATGAATAATGTAACCCGGAAGAATCCTTTTGCCGTTGGAAGCGTGGGAGATGTTGATTCTTCCGAGGTGGAGCGCGTAGGGTTGAGTGTGAGCTTCGAATCCCGAGCGCACGAGAGTGGTTGAGCTTGAAATCACTTGGGAGACTTGAAAATACTTGATTTCCTTCCTTGAATGCACTCACTCCCTTGAGCTTTTCTTTCTAACTTCTCTCTTGAATGATCTAGCTTTTTGGTTGGTAAAGGGTTGTTGAGAACCACTTAAGAGGTCCCTTTTATAGCCCAAAAAGCAAATATAGCCGTTAGAAACAAAAAGAGAAGGATTTGAAATTCAAACCAAACCTGAAAAGCTGTCAGTCGCGTCCCAGGCGCTCCGGGGACGTCTCCGCTACAACGAGGGACGTCTCGCCTACAGGATTTTACTTTTTATGTTGTCTGGGGTCGACTCGGCACTTTACGGGGTCGTCTCGGCGTGTTAGTACTTTTTGAGTGGGGACGACTCCGCTGCTTTGGGGACGACTCCGCTTCTTTATCTCCGAAAATCATGTTCTCTGGAATTTCCTGAGAGAGTCGACTCCGCTCTTTCAGGGGACGTCTCGGCTTGTCTGCACTTTATGCGTGGGGACGACTCCGCTGTCTTGGGGTCGACTCCGCTTCCTTATCACCGAAAAAACCATTCTCTGGAAAACCCTGAGAGAGCCGTCTCGGCTATCTTGGGGACGACTCGGGAACTCTCCTTTTTACCTGCGGGGACGACTCGGCGTACAGTGGGGACGTCTCGCGCATATCACTTGAAAACTGCCTTTCTGCCGCCACTGAGAGAGTCGACTCCGCTACTGAGAGAGTCGACTCCGCTAACGCGGGGACGACTCGACAGGTGCCGGGGACGTCTCCAAGTGTGCCAGTTCTTCCTGTTTGTGCCAGAGACGTCTCTGAAACTATCAGGAGACGTCTCGGCTGTCCCTGAACTTTTTCTTTAGCTCAAAATATTCTTCAATAAATTCATAAAAATTATGGGAACTTGCCTAGACATTTTTTAACAATATTCTTAATAAAACACATGAATTCCTCAATTAAATAGTTAAGATATAATGGAATTTTACTCTAGTGTTTTGTATTCATCAAAATCCATTAGGGGGTCAACAATCTCCCCCTTTTTGATGATGACAAAACACTGAGTATATGCAAAATTTGAAATTTAACATATACACAGTATTTGCTCAGATGTACAAGTATAATGTTTTGATTAGAACTGGATACAATGTGCATTAATTCAGAATATTCAATTTTCAGTTCTTCCCTTATGCATAAAATTGATCTTTATAGCTCTTAAGTAAATTTAGCATATCAACTGAAATTGAATCAAGTTAAAATGAAATATTGATGCTAAATATACTTGAGAGCAAAGTTCTTTTTGACTCCCCCTTTCTTTTCCAGAAGGGCAATTATCTTAAAATCAATATTCTTCAATTTTATCTTTTCTAATTCAACTTTGGAGTATGATTAAAAATTTTGCATTCCATATTCAATATCCATGTCTACTCCCCCTTTCATACTCCCCCTTTCATACTCCCCCTTTCAATATCTCCATATTCAATATCTATTATAAATTTTGCATTCCATATACTATCTACTCCCCCTTTTTGTCAGCAACATGAAGGGGACAAATTATCCTTAGGTGCTTAAGACTCAATGTATAGTGGAATTCAGCATTCATTTTACTCAAGGATATTCAAGTTGTGCTCCCCCTGTCCAAGTCATTTCTGTTAATGTATTCATATCACTCCCCCTTTGTTTTGGAATTCATTTCAGACTCATCTTTTAGTTTTAACATAGTTATCACAAGATGTGCTCCCCCTGTTTTATGTGCATTGTTTCTTTGTATCAAATTTGACCACTCAAGGTATGTGGTAAGATTTTTATGGCATATTATACAATCACATACACAATCACAGAAACACATACGCAGAATTGGCAATGTACACAAAGTGTTCAAAAGAGATTGTATTCATTCATATGTCATCATAAACCTTTGAAGTCAATACATAGTCAAAAGAAGAAATCATTACAAGTATTGATTTCTAATACAAAAGGTGTTTCAAAATAGCCTAGGATTTACAAAAAAAGAAGATCCTACAAGATATCCATCATCGGCGACGTTGCTCATGGGCCCTACCAGCTGTATTTTGTTCATAAACCTTACAAGCTGCATCTATGAATGTGTTGATGGAATCCATGAGGGTCTTAAATTGATCTCCCTGTGACTTGTGGAAACCTGCCACAAGTGCCTCAAACTCTATAGTTGCCATTTCAATTCTTCCTCTGAGTTGGGCAACTAAGGTGCTCACATTACCATCTGGTTTTGTTAGCTCTTTAAGACTCTTGGAAATGCTCTTCAAGCTGTCCTTGAGCTCTAATGATCTGATGGTTTGGGTGGTACTCACACCAATTATTTCTTGTGTTGTAGCTTCAATTTGACTTCTAATATCCTTCATCTCTTGTAGAAGCCCTTCATGTGAAGCTCTGATGGGGGCCAACTCTGTGGAGATCATGGATCTCATCTCCTCCCTCATCTGCTGGCAAATGGCAGATGCTAAGGTGCGCATCTGATCCTCTGACAGGAAGGAGGGCCCATTGACTGGAGGACGTGGTGGCATGGATGTGGAAGGTCCAGCTGAGCTGGAGGGAATATCAGGGATGTTCATGTGGCAAGGTGGAGGAGAGTGATGGTCAGACTCATGATGTGAGATTTCAGGCTCTATGGTTTGTGCTTTTCTTTTTGGAACCTTGACCCACGACCCATCTATCTTATGAAACTCCATTCTTCTCATTGTGCCCTCATTGTAATAGTCGGTGTTTCTCAAGGGCTTTGCAGGTTCATTTGTTGGAATGGGAACCTTGAAGTGTTTAAAGATTAAGGTAAAGATCATGCCATAGGGTATACTAAACCTAGAATACCTATAACATAGGGCAATGTAATTTAGCATGAGTCTAGGAAGGTTTAGAGGGATCCCTAGTAGGATATGATGCATAATAGCTAAGTCTCGCTCCGAAACAAAATCGAAGCGACCGGTTTTGGGAAACAAGACCCGGTTGACAATACTTAAAAGTAATCTCATTTCGGCATTTAGGTCTTGGGAGTTGATAACATCAAGAGGGCCGCAGTCCTCTTGTCCTAAAAGCAGATTTAGGGCTAATTCCCTTTGGGGAAGTGAGGTTGGAGCCTCACCGTCCTTAGGGATTTGTAGGACAGTGGATAGGACATCTTCATTTACTTCCACTAATGTCCCCCGGACACATCCAGTGTACCCTTGGTCCCCTAATGCCATATTGCTAAAAAGCTCTCTAACTAGGCCGGGGTAGGTCGAGGTATTTAGGGTGCAAAGGTGCTCCCACCCTTGAGCTCGGAGTCTCTCTCCAATAGAGAACCCCTCATGATCTAAAAAGGAGAAATCGATGTACCTACCAGTCGTGACTGTGCGATTTGCACAGGAAATCGTCGTGGTCGGCGGAGCAACCGGAGGAGAAGGCGCGGAGGGTTCTTCCCGCCGTTCCTCACCGTCGGCCGCTACTCTAGGTCGCCTCCCACGGGTTGTCCTAGCTTTCTTTGGTGCCATGGATGCTAGGGTTTGTGATTTAGAGCAAACGGAGGCTGGGATTTGAGGTGGAGAGCAAATGGAGGCTAGGGTTTTTCGTTTTGGTCGGGAATGAGGGAGAAAGCTCGAGTCGGCTCGAGCGATTTCGACCTATTTAAAAAGCCCTCATTCGGTCCTCGAGACGTCTCCGCGACTAAGGCGAGACGTCTCCCCTGGGGGGGACATCTCTGCGATTTGCCAGAGACGTCTCCGGCACTGAAAAATTTCAGACTGAATTCTTTCTTCTCCCAATTTTTTGTTTAATCACCCTAATCAACATGATCTCTTTTGATAAACTTAGAGTGAATTTGTTTGTGATCCTCCCCCTTAATGATACATCCTATAATAATTTGATAATGATTTTTGAATTATTAATATTGAAATGAGGAATGTTTGACCAAATTTCGAATACCCATGATATAGGCTCTGAAAATATCTCTATGAAGAGTCCAAGGGAGGGTAACCATCCTCCGGAAAGTCAAACAGTTCGTCATTTAGCTTAGATGAATTCATGTTTCACTTATGTTTACTTTGAGGTGGATTACTAGTTTGAGTAGCAAAGCAATGCAATACAAGTTCAATTCATTTGCTAGGATCATACAAGCTCAAAGCATTCCTTAAGAAATTGAATCTATCTTTACAAAGGGGCTTTGTAAATATATCAGCTAATTGATTTTCAGTACATACATATTCAATCATCACATCATTTTTCAGCACATGATCCCTAATAAAATGATGCCTAATCTCTATATGCTTTGACTTAGAGTGTTGGACAGGATTCTTTGTTAAATTAATTGCACTTGTATTATCATACTTAATTGGTATATTATCCATTTTGATACCGAAGTCTTCAAGTTGTTGCTTAATCCAAAGAACTTGGGCACAACAGCTTCCAGCTGCAATGTACTCAGCCTCAGCTGTGGACAAAGCAACTGAATTTTGTTTCTTGCTAAACCAAGAAACCAAATTGGCACCCAAGAATTGACATGTGCCACTTGTGCTTTTTCTGTCGAGTTTGCACCCGGCAAAATCAGCATCGGAATAAGCAATTAAGTTTATGTCAGATTGTTTAGAATACCATAAGCCTACATTAGATGTCCCTACTAGATATCTAAAAATTCTCTTAACAGCTTGCAAGTGTGATTCCTTAGGACATGCTTGGTATCTAGCACACATACAAACACTGAATAATATATCTGGTCTACTAGCAGTAAGATAAAGTAGAGAGCCTATCATACCTCGGTATAATTTGCAGTCTATACTTTTACCTTTTTCATCTTTGTCTAGCTTGCAACTTGAGCCCATGGGTGTGCTGATTTCCTTTGCATCCTTCATCTTGAATTTTTCCAGCATTTCCTTGATGTATTTGGACTGACTGATGAAGATGCCTTCCTCTGATTGTTTTATTTGTAGCCCAAGGAAGAAGTTGAGCTCACCCATCATGCTCATTTCAAATTCTCCCTGCATAAGCTTGGCAAACTCTTGACAAAGACTATCATTAGTAGCACCAAAAATTATATCATCCACATAAATTTGTACAAGCAATAAGTCATTTCCTTTTCTTTTAATAAAGAGGGTTTTGTCTACATTTCCTCTCTTGAATTTGTTCTCAATTAGGAAATTACTTAACCTTTCATACCATGCCCTAGGGGCTTGCTTAAGTCCATACAATGCTTTATGCAATTTATAAACATAATCTGGATGTAAGTGATTTTCAAAACCTGGAGGTTGTCCTACATAAACTTCCTCCATTATATAGCCATTTAAAAATGCACTTTTTACATCCATTTGATAAAGTTTAAAATCCATGAAGCATGCATATGCTAAAAGTAGTCTAATAGCCTCTAGCCTAGCAACAGGAGCAAACGTTTCATCAAAATCTATTCCTTCCTCCTGATTATATCCTTTGGCCACTAGCCTAGCTTTGTTTCTTATTACTATTCCATCTTCATCTAGTTTATTTCTATATACCCACTTGGTGCCTATAATTGAAACATTAGGGGGTCTTTTCATTAGAGTCCATACTTCATTTCTTTCGAATTGGTTTAATTCCTCTTGCATAGCATTCATCCAATTATCATCTTTTTCAGCTTCTTCTAGTGATTTTGGCTCTATTTGTGAAACGAAAGCAAGATAATTGCTAGTGTTTCTTAAGGAGGATCTAGTTCTTATACCTTGTGAGGGATCACCAAGGATTAGATCCTTTGGATGACCATGTGCATACCTCCATTCTTTAGGAAGATCTTGATTTCTTGATGGAGGTTGATCTTCTTCATCTTGCTGATTTGTATCTTCTTTGATCTCATCCTCATGTTGTTTGTCTTGTATGGAGAATTCCTTGATCCTGTCTTCAAGTATACCTGCATCACCATCTTCTTCTTTTCTAGAAGAATCTCCATTAGTTTCATCAAAAACAACATGAATGGATTCTTCAACAACGAGAGTTCTCTTGTTGAAGACCCTGTATGCTCTACTAGATGAGGAATAACCTAAGAAGATCCCCTCATCTGATTTAGCACTAAATTTACTGAGATTGTCCTTTCCATTGTTCAAAATAAAGCATCGACAACCGAAAACATGAAAATAACTTATATTTGGTTTCTTATCTTTTATCAATTCATACGGTGTTTTCTTTAAGATGGATCTAACTAAAGCACGATTTAAGATATAACATGAGGTATTTATTGCTTCAGCCCAAAAATACTTTGGTAGATCCGATTCGCACAATATGGTACGAGCCATATCTGCTAGTGTGCGATTCTTCCTTTCTACCACCCCATTTTGTTGGGGTGTCCTAGGTGCCGAGAAATTGTGATTGATACCATTTTCGTCACAAAACTTTTCAAAGTGTTGATTTTCAAACTCGGTACCATGATCACTCCTAATTGCTTTTAGTTTAAGATTGAGTTCATTCGAAACCCTATTATGAAACTTGATAAAAGCGGGAAAGGACTCATCTTTGTGTGCAAGAAATGAAACCCATGTAAAACGTGAAAAATCATCAACAATGACAAGACCAAATTTCTTACCCCCTAGACTAGCAGTTCTAGTGGGTCCAAACAAATCCATGTGAATTAGTTCTAAGGGTTTTGATGTTGAGACTATGTTCTTAGACTTGAAAGAACTTCTTGTTTGTTTCCCTAATTGACATGCCGCACAAATTTTATTCTTTTCAAAGTCTATTTTCGGTAGTCCTTTGACTAGATCCTTTGTAATCAATTTAGAGATTAAATCCATGCTAGCATGCCCTAACCTACGATGCCATAACCAACTAGTCTCATTGACTTTGGGATTCATGGCTACAAGACATTGGCCATCCTTCATGGTGAGATCATCAAGATCTACCATGTAAACATTTCCATGCCTATGTCCTGTGAGTATGATCTCATTATCAATTGGACTACTAATTATGCATAGTGATGATTCAAATGACACTTTAAAGCCCTTGTCACAAAATTGACTTATACTTAATAAATTATGTTTTAGTCCATTAACTAACAATACATTATCAATAAATAAGGAGGGTGATATGGAGATTTTACCAATACCAATAATTCGGCCTTTAGCATTATCTCCAAATGTGACTACTCCTCCTTCTTTTGATTCCAAGGTGACGAAGAGACTCTTGTCACCGGTCATATGCCTTGAGCAACCACTATCAAGATACCACATTCTCTTTTTATTCCCGGCTGCAAGGCATACCTGCAAAATGATCATGTGAAGCTCTTAGGTACCCAAGTTTTCTTGGGTCCTTCGTGGTTAGTGTAGTTGGTTCCCTTAGGCACCCATACTTTAGTTATGCTTTTAGCTTTTACAAATGTATTCTTGTTAGTTTGGATTTTTCTTTGAATACAAGAGTAGGCTTTATGTCCGTTCTTTCCACAAAGAAAGCATGTTGGTTTTTCAGTTTTTACGTCTTTTGCTTTTACAAAGAAATTCTTTAGATACTTTTGTTGCTTATTAGTTTTATATCCTAATCCGGCTTTATTGAAAACAGCTCTTTGATTTGAAAGAATAAGATTTAATTTTTCAGAGCTTTGTGTGAATTTTTCAACAATTGGCTTGTACTTATGTACCTCATTCTTAAGATTCAAATTTTCTTTAACTAGTTCTTCCATATCCTTTTTAAGAGATTCAACAGTTTGCGCAAGTGAGGTATTATTATTGAGTAGGAAATTTACTTTTAGATTTAATTCCTTGATTAGTATTTTTGCCTTTTCATTTTTAGTGCTAAGTCTTGAATTTTCGATTTTTAGGTTAGTAGTGTTCATATTTTTAACGCTCTCCTTTTCAATTAATAGGTTTTCAATATTTTCCTTTAGTTTTTGATTTGAGGCTTTTAATTCTTTATTCTTTGCTCCTAACATACTACAATCACCCATAAGTTCTTGAAAAGCATCATATAATTCTTCTAAAGTAAAATTTATAGTTGGGTTTTGACATACCTCGTCATCTTCGAACGCCATGAAGCATAGATTGGCGGTCTCTTCCTTCTCTTCCTCGGAGGATGATGTGTCACTATCATCCCATGTTGCCTTCAATGCCTTTTTCTTCTTCTTTCCAAAATGCTTCTTTTGTTGTGGGCATTCGGAACGAATATGTCCCGGTCTCTTGCAATCATAGCATACGATTGGGTCTCTTTCTTTTTCCTTTTCTTTTTCCCAATCATTTCTCCCTCCAAATTTCTTTCTTGGGAATGTTTCTTTCTTCTCATGAATTTTTTAAATTTCCTTACTATCAAACCCAAGTCCTCATCTTGACTTTCTTCTTCACTCTCACTGCTCTCTTCTTCACATACACTTGAGGTAGCCTTGAGTGCGATTGTCTTTTTCTTTGGCAGCTCTTCTTCATGCTGCTTCATCGTGAGCTCATGCGTCATCAATGAGCCCAAGAGTTGTTCTAGCCCCAAGGTGTTGAGGTCTTTGGCTTCTACAATCGCCGTGACCTTTGCTTCCCATGCTTTTGGCAGTGACCTGAGAATTTTTCAAGCTCTTGTGTTAGCTTTTGTTTTTCTGTTTTTAGTATGTTTAAGTCTTTTGTGAGATTATCTTTTAAAGTTTGTTTACCATTTTTAAGTTCTGAAATTTCCTTAGTTAGTTTTTCGTTATCTTTAATTAAGGTATTATTTTTTGAATTAACATTTGGTTGCTTGTTTTAAGTTCTAAATTTTCTTTAATGATAAAATTCTTGTTCTTAATTAATTTATCATACTTATGGAAGTGAGATTGATTAGTTAGTTTTAGTTCTTTATTCTTAAGATTTATTGTCTTATATTCATCCATTAGTTTATTAAACGCACTATACAATTCATCAAAGGTAAAATCTAAATGCGTTTCAGATGTTACCTCATTTTCATTTGTCATGAAGCAGAAGTTGGCCTTTTCCACTTGTTCCTCATCCGATGATGATGATGATGAATCGGAGTCCGACAAAGTGGAGACGAAGACTTTTTTTCCTTATATTTGCTGCCCTTCTTAAGTAAGGGACAGTCAACTCTGAAATGTCCGGGCTTCTTGCATTCATAGCATCCGATTCCTTCATTTTCCCTTTTCTTACCTTTATCCTTGTTGTAGGAACTTGAGGGAACTCTCCTCTGATGAAAGGACTTCTTCCGGTTGATGAATTTTCTGAACTTTCACACGAGAAGAGCCTCATCATCATCTCCCTCATTATCTTCTTCTTCGCTGCTGCTACTGCAAGATAAATCCTTGTTAGAAGAAGTAGATTTGAGGGCTATTATCTTTTTCTTATGAGAGAATTCTTCTTTGCGGTGTTGTTTCATTGTGAGCTCGTGTGTCATCAGGGATCCAGGAAGCTCCTCAAGTGGAAGCTTGTTCAAGTCCTTGGCTTCTTGGATTGCCATTACCTTGGCCTCCCATGACCTTGGCAAACATCGAAGAATTTTCCTGACAAGGTCACTGTTAGTATAATTTTTACCAAGGCTTTTCAGGCCATTGACAATATCAGTAAATGAGGATCCTAGTGTTATTTTGATGCTTACAAAGCCATTGAGGCCATATGGAAGTGCTAATGCTATTAACTCAATTAATCCAGTATATAAGTGAGTAAGGAAGAAATATTCGATACATCATTAATAAATGACACACCCTCGATACATTCACAATACATTAAGAATTTATGGTCAAAACCACTCTCAAGAAATGATAACGAGATAAAATTTATAATAGAGAATGGTAGAAAGCTCAAGAATCCATTTTGGCAAAGTTTCACGTTAAAAATACCTAAAAGGGCAATTTGGTAATTTATACTGTTAAGGGTATGAAACTTTATTGTGCCATGCATCATAATTTGCTTGGAATATCATATTGTTGTTTCAATGAGCATAACTAACCTTCAAAGTGCAGAAAAACATGGTTAGAGTCGACCCCAATTAGTTTGGAGTCGACCCCGATACGTTTGGCACGTCTTTGGAACACTTGGCACAAAGTAGGAGTTGACCCTTGTTGCCCAGAGATGGTCACCCAAGAGGGGGGTGAATTGGGTGTTTTAAAAACTTTTTGCCTAATTAAAAATAAAACACACAAATATATGAACTAAAATAAAGATAAAGAGATAAGAAGAGACAACCACAAACACACGGTTTTATAGTGGTTCGGAGCCTTCACCGCTCCTACATCCACTCCCCAAAGCGCCTTTGGGAATTTCCACTATAATCCAAGATTACAGTACGGTAGTTTTGCGAGTTCACTACCCAACTCGTTGTTTTACACCGGGCTCACAACAAACCCTAAAACTCCCAATTTCTCTTAGGCTTGGGACGCCTTTCCCTTGTTCCAAGTCCCTTGACTGGAACAAGCACCACAATAAAAGAGTTTACAAAAGGAAATAAAAGCTCTAAGAAGCAAATATAACAATTATGAATAATGTAACCCGGAAGAATCCTTTTGCCGTTGGAAGCGTGGGAGATGTTGATTCTTCCGAGGTGGAGCGCGTAGGGTTGAGTGTGAGCTTCGAATCCCGAGCGCACGAGAGTGGTTGAGCTTGAAATCACTTGGGAGACTTGAAAATACTTGATTTCCTTCCTTGAATGCACTCACTCCCTTGAGCTTTTCTTTCTAACTTCTCTCTTGAATGATCTAGCTTTTTGGTTGGTAAAGGGTTGTTGAGAACCACTTAAGAGGTCCCTTTTATAGCCCAAAAAGCAAATATAGCCGTTAGAAACAAAAAGAGAAGGATTTGAAATTCAAACCAAACCTGAAAAGCTGTCAGTCGCGTCCCAGGCGCTCCGGGGACGTCTCCGCTACAACGAGGGACGTCTCGCCTACAGGATTTTACTTTTTATGTTGTCTGGGGTCGACTCGGCACTTTACGGGGTCGTCTCGGCGTGTTAGTACTTTTTGAGTGGGGACGACTCCGCTGCTTTGGGGACGACTCCGCTTCTTTATCTCCGAAAATCATGTTCTCTGGAATTTCCTGAGAGAGTCGACTCCGCTCTTTCAGGGGACGTCTCGGCTTGTCTGCACTTTATGCGTGGGGACGACTCCGCTGTCTTGGGGTCGACTCCGCTTCCTTATCACCGAAAAAACCATTCTCTGGAAAACCCTGAGAGAGCCGTCTCGGCTATCTTGGGGACGACTCGGGAACTCTCCTTTTTACCTGCGGGGACGACTCGGCGTACAGTGGGGACGTCTCGCGCATATCACTTGAAAACTGCCTTTCTGCCGCCACTGAGAGAGTCGACTCCGCTACTGAGAGAGTCGACTCCGCTAACGCGGGGACGACTCGGCAGGTGCCGGGGACGTCTCCAAGTGTGCCAGTTCTTCCTGTTTGTGCCAGAGACGTCTCTGAAACTATCAGGAGACGTCTCGGCTGTCCCTGAACTTTTTCTTTAGCTCAAAATATTCTTCAATAAATTCATAAAAATTATGGGAACTTGCCTAGACATTTCTTAACAATATTCTTAATAAAACACATGAATTCCTCAATTAAATAGTTAAGATATAATGGAATTTTACTCTAGTGTTTTGTATTCATCAAAATCCATTAGGGGGTCAACAACCCTAGAAGAGGTGGAGTCGATCCCGGCACATCAAGAAACATTCTGGCACATTCTAGTACTTATGGGACGGATGAACAGTACTTGGGTCAACCCAAGTGAAAGTTGAGTCGACCCCATCCTCAAGCCTCAAGAAAACAAGTCTCTGGAATCCCTGAGAGGGTCGACCCTAACTGAACTTGAGTAGACCCAACCTTGGATCGACCCAACCTTGAGTCGACCCAAAAAGAGTTGAGTCGACCCAAGTGAAGGAAGGCTAAAATACAAGGTTCTGTATTTTCTGAGAGGGCCGACCCAAGAAAAGCTTGAGCTGACCCAAGTCTGATGAACAGTGGTTTGGGTCGATCCAAGAAAAGTTTGGGTCGACCCAAGCACGGGCAGAAGCATAACGGCTAGTTGTGCAGAAGTACTTTTTGGACTCCCAACGGCTATAAACGGCTAGTTTCTTCAATCCAACGGTCAGGAAGGACTATTTGGAGGTTGGAGAAGTATTTAAGAGGGAGTATTCATCAGAGGAAGTAAGCTTTGGAAAATACATCAAGTGCATTCAAGAGAGAACCCTAGCAAGGCAAGCTTCATTCAATTGCTTCATTCAAAGAGCCAAAAGGAAGTGGTTGAGCAGATTCCAAGAGACATTAAGAGCTCCACCAACCCTTGAAGAGTGAAGCAATCGTGACAAAGAAGAGAAGAGCCTTATTAAAGGGATAACTATATTCTAAACTCTTCTTTGTAGCTCATAATTGTTTTATTTGCTCATTTAGGAGCTTTAGTTCCTTGTTCTTTATTCTTGTTGTAAGGTTTGTTGGTAAGCCCTACAACCAACATTGTAGGTTGTTGGTAAGCCCGTAAAACCAACGTAGGTTGTTGGTAAGCCCGTAAAACCAACATAGGTTGTTGGTAAGCCCGTAAAACCAACGTAGGTTGTTGGTGAACCCGTAAAATCAATTGTGAAGATTCGTTGGTGAGCCCGTAAAACCAACATAGGTTTTTGGTGATCCTGAAAAACCAAAGTGTAAGGGTTTTTGGATTGTGAGCCCGGAAAACAATCCAACAGTAATCCGCGGGATTATAGTGAATTCCCAAGGAGTCGCTTGGGGAGTGGACGTAGGTGCTTAAGAGAGCACCGAACTACTATATTTCTTGTGTGTTTGCATTGTGTATTGTTTTACTTTACTACAATTTCTTACTCATCAATTAACTCGATTAAGGAATCAAAAAGTTAGAAAAACCAATTCACCCCCCCCCCCCTCGTGGCTTGTCACCTTGGGCAACAAGTGGTATCAGAGCAGGTGCTCTATAATTCCTTGCCTTTTTTATCTTGACCTAACCGTCAAAGAGCCAAAGATCATGACAACTCAAATAGACAGTTTTCTAGGAGAGGGACAGTTAATTGATCGACCTCTATTTAATGGCATAAACTACACACATTGGAAAGCACGCATGCACATTTTCATTCAAGCACATGACTATGATTTATGGAGTATCATAGTCAACGGGCTACACACAAACACTAATTATGATAAGAAAATGGCTCAGCAAAATGCAAAATCCATGAATATTCTATATTATGCATTAGATGATAGTGAACTTAATAGCATATCTTTTTGCATAACTTGTAAGAAAATCTGGAATATGCTTGAAGGTAAATATGAATGCACTAATATTTTTAGTGAATCTGAAACTAGCTCTGAAGAAGAAGAGCAGCAAACTGAAATTAAAAATCCTTGCTTTATGGCACATGAAGATAAGGTATGTATTGGAACACAAAGTGATTTCTCATTCCAAGATAAAGTACATGCTGAAACTCAATCTGATTTTACATTTGATGAACTTCATGATGCTTTTTCTGATCTATACTTAGAATATAAGAAGCTTAGTTTAAAGAATAAAAAGCTAAATCAGAAAAATCTATCTCTTGCTGAAAGCTATGATATAACTCTGAAAAATAATAAATTACTTTCAGAAGACAATGAAAGGTTAACTAAAGAAGTTAACAAATTTAAGCCTATAGTTGAAAAATTTACTATCAGCTCTGAAAAACTGAACTTAATGATAAATAATCAAAGAGCTGAATTTGAAAAGGATGGATTAGGATATCAATCTTGGTACACACAAAAATTCCTTAATGACATATGTGTTAAATCCTCCACTATCTATCCTAAAACGGATTCTAATTTATCTGATGAGCCTAATGAACAAAAACAGAAAATTAAAATTCCATCATCTACTTATATTAAATCGATGTTTGTTAAATTTAATAAGAGTATGCAGAAATACATTTCTTATAATCCTAAAATCTGCAAGCCGGGACAAAATAGCTATTAAGAAAATATGGGTTCCAAAAGGAACAATAATAGCTAACCTACAAGGACCCAAAAGAGCTTGGGTTCCTAAGTTGAAAATCTGAATATTTTCTGTAGGTGTGTCTAGCACTCAAGGCTCCAACAAAAGATGTTAATTTAGATAATGGGTTCTCTAGACACATGTTAAAGAATGAAACTTAAAATGTAATTAAGAAGAGTGACTAAAATGGAAGAAATAATGAAATTAGTAATCTTTGCATCCTCTCATATTGAAATTATAGCTAGTATTAATCATTTCTGTGATATAAGTGATACTTTTTGCATAAAAAGAAAATATATCCAAATCACTCCATCTTTCTATATTATGCTTCAGTTATTGATGGATAATTTGCTTAATCAATACTCTTAGAATAACTCTTTGAATTCTCTATATGCTTGATTGAGAGTTCTTATCCATGGCATTATCTTCTATTGATCATAAACATAAGAATGTCTACTTGGTATATTTTTTAAATATATGCATTAAGAATACCAAGATTAAAGAGTCTAGTTTTGGCATATAAAATCAACTCATACTAGTATGGACGTAATCTCAAAAGACCTTGTCATTGGTTCACTTAGATTAATTTTTGCAAGGTCAAATTTTGCTATGTATGTCATCTAGAAAAATAAACTAGAATCTTTCTAAATCTGAAAACATTGTTTCCACCTTTTAACCTTCGAAAATTCTCCATAAGAACTTATTTAGATCTCTAGAATTGTGAACCTAGGAGATAAGCTCTCTAATTTTGTAATTATGGATGATTTCTCAAAGCTAATGTTGGTTTTATTCTTGGCACTTAAATTGAAATATTTTCTGCTTTGGCACAAACATACAAAAGGTTTCAAATGAAAAAGGTTTGCAAACTGTGAAAATTTATGGCATAGCTTTGAAAACCAATTTGTTGATAAGTTTTGTACCGAAAATGGTATTGAATACAATTGTGCTTGCACCAAGAACACCATTGCATATAGGTTATAAAAACATAAAAATAGAACCCTTGGAAAATTTGTGTAATAACAATGCTTTGTGATAGTAACTTTTAATTAATGCTATCATCACAGCTTGTCATATTATAAGATTTCTATTAGATCTATGTTTGAAGAAAACCCCTTGTGAACTCAAAAAAAAAGGAAAATCAAATGTTGCACACTTTCATGTTTTTCAATTGTACATGTTATGCTCTCAACAATGAAAGATATGCCAAATCTGATAAAACAGTGTTTCTTTGGATATTACTCTCCAAGCAATGCATATAGAATATTCAATGAAAAGATACTAGTTGTAGAAATATCAATTTATACTATTCTTATTAAAACTAGATCCTTTATTGAGAATATAGTTTATCATTTTGATTCTATGTAACAATCTGAATTTTGATAGAAACAACTGTTTAAGATAATTTGATTAAAACTTAGCTAGCACGTCTTATTGATAATTATCTTAAGCAAATAGAATCTAAGCTAAATTGATTCTGAAAATAAAAAAATTGATTTGATCTTGATAAATCTTCCTATTGCCTCACATGCTTGTTCTTGAACCATCTTGGTTAATGAAACTATCTCTTTAGTTCAAGTGACATGTGCTTGCTTATATTTAGACAATCTCTTAAGTAAAGTAACTCAATATTCAATTATTGTCATATCTTATGTTGAGTCATCTAGTTAAGAAATATATTGTATGAATGTTTTGTATCTTGAAGAAACTAATGACTTTCCTTCAAGAAAGAAAAAGATTTTGTTAATGATACAGGATTTATGAGCAAGAAATTTCAACTTGAAGGACACCTCGATGAAAGATACAATAAACATTCCCTTGCAAACAAAAAAAAAAGATTTTCTTCAGCCAAGGGTGTAAAGAATCTAAAAGGTATTTGGCTTGAAGAATGCTAAATGCACTGGTAATCTAAACTCTTCTCATGTGAGTTAGTTGAGCAAAATCAATAGTCTGAAATTATATGGTAGCATGATTAAACTTTTAATTGCTAATCATCTTGATATCATGCTTCATTCTCATGCTAATGATAATTGTTTCATGGTTTGCTCAAACTAAAATATTTCTTTGCCTATATAATAACCATGAAATATACAAGTTTATGCTTAAAATTTTGATTTAAAATAACTTGTGAGAAGATATGAATCCTTGAGCATATTGAAAATGTTGTTTGCATGATATACATCTATATGATATACAAGATTATTTCTTTATTCTGCTCTTTCATGTAAATTACTTGAAAATAACAAAAAGAGAGAGAGATAAAGAAAAGAAAATGAACAATTATTCAAGGGAAGTAAAATCTAAGTAAAGGTAAATACTCCAATCTTTAGGAAAAGCAAAACAAGCATAATATATTCAGCATATTTGTGAGACTTGTGTGAGCATTCTTTTGGAAAGGATAAAATCAGTGTAGAATTATATATAAATAGGAAGAGTTTATTTGAAAAGAATTAATTTTGATCCTTGACATGCTTGCTCTTAATGTTTTAATACATGATGTTATGACTTAATGCATATTATGTTTTGCATGTCACATGATGTTTTGAATTATGTGTTTTCAATATTCAAATAACAAAGATCTTTCCTAAATATAACTTGTAATGCTTCATGCCTATAAAATTTGATTGAAACATGTTATTACCAACAACAACATCATTTTGTTTTAATGAATATATTTTAAAAAATAAAAGAAAAGAATAATTTGAATTTGCAAATTAGGCAAAATGAATTGATTCTGATTTATCTTTTATCTTGCCTAACATTAGTACATAATGTCCTCCAATTTGTACCAAAATTCAATATGAATTACAAAGATTCTGGATGTGCTCTAATGTTCTTGAAATATGTGTTTTCAATCTTAATAATTTAAGATGAGCTACAATGTAGAAGATGCATATCTCAAATTATAATCCTGAAAGCCTCCTCGAAAATTTTTATGAAATTCAGAATCTGATTTTGTATAAAAGCTTAAACTTAATTTAAAAATGCTTCTATCGTTGCATTTTTGTAACTTTCATTATATGCTTCAATGATTGAATCATGCTGGAGAATAATTTACTATGATTCTTAGATAAAAACTACAGCTTAAGAAAAATAGAATTAATTTTGATACCTTGGTTGTTTGCTCCAATACGCATCTGAAACATATCATTTTTTATCTTATAAGTGTACTGAAATTGGTCTAAATGATGTGTTTTTCAATGATCTTGATTGCAAATAAATGGTTCTAAACATATGATGTTATTTTGATATTAAAAAGATTTATGGTGCTTCATATATACATTGCTGAAAAACTATGACTAAGAAATTAATATTTTGAATATACACTCCTGTATAATTAAATGCTTCTATCATTAAAAAAAAAAAAAGAAAAGCTATTTTTAAGAAGAGAGTTAATGATCCTAAGGCTTAAAATATTTCAACTCACTTCAATTATTCTTATAGGAAAGAAAATGTAATTACTTTTGAAAGAAATTTGAGCTTCAAAAGAATTATTTTCTGATTAATATTTCCATACATATTTTAAAAAAAAATAAGAGAAAATATAATTTATTTTTGAAAGATTAAAAAGAGTGATTACTATAAATTTTGAAAAATTCTGGATCACTCTACATTCTTGATATTATAGAAGAAAAAAAAAGTTTGAAAGAAAATACATCTTTTGAGGGGGAGCTTTAAATACTCAATCTCTTTATTAAAAATTATCTTCAAACTCTAAACTCTCAAATGGAATGATTAATTAAGGAGGAGAAAGAAAATTTCAGAGGGAGAGATCATATAGAACTTAATCGTGTAAATTCGCATCTAAAGATGAGACAAAGAATACTAAATGTAAAGTGGTATTAAACTTTATGCTTTATTGAATATCTTTTGAAAGTTGGATTTCCATCTATATTCATCGGTAAATCATTTATTTCTGAAAATTAGTTGAAAAGGATTCCATCTGTCTTAGTATCAAAAATTTATCTTGAAATCTACTTATGAGTTCTTATTGGGTTGTACTTTAGTGTTTCAATCCTGAACCAATTCATTTTAATTGATTTTGATGCGATGATCTTTAAAGGAGTAAAATAAAGTCTTTAAAAGAGCTCTAAAAGAACTTTCAAAGTCTTGAATTTTATATATCCTACATTGCATAAATTCATGTTTTGGTATCTATGCCCCAATACTTTTATATCATGAAAGAACTTTGAAGTCATTAAGAATTAAGGATTCAACATAATCTTATATTTTTCGAGTATATAAGTTTTGATCTTTATCTGCTCTTATATTATACTCTGAAAATTAATTAGATTGCTCTCATTTTGCTATATACTTAATATATTTATAAAAAAAAATGTTGGATTTTCATTCGTGCCTTCTTTGAATATTATTCTTGATACTCCTTGAAATAACTTGAAAAAGATTCTATCTACACTTGATTTGAAAACTATCTTTGGAATCTATATTTAGAGATCTCTTCTGGCTCACATCTTAAATGTCTCATTTTTAAAGCCAAACTTTTCATCCTTGATTTTGATGTGATCCAATCATAATTTTAAAACTATAGTAATTGGCTCTGATCTATACTCATTATCTTGCCCTGACAGTATTGCCTTGAGTCACATAATTCATATTCTTGCAATAATTTGGCATGCACTGAATGAAATATTGTCTTGTGCTTAATATTTCATTATTTTGCAATCGTTTTGATATTGTCAAAAAGAAAAAGAAATATCTGAGTATATGCTCATAATGCTTTATGTTTTGAATTGAATATCAATCAGCTTAGATTGAAATATGTTGATTATGTTAAAGCTGATTAACTCTAAAGCATTATCATGAAGTATGTTCTTAAAGTATCTCCCAGACTTTGTATTTGTTTTGACTTACATTTGCTCTTTGTGGTAGTTTGTATTTCTTCTCTAAAATATAGTGCTTTTGGCATAGATAATGTTTCTCTTGAGTTATGATCTTTGTGATTGTCATTACAATGCTATCCATTTCATTGTTATTCATTCTTTTTGATGATAACAAAAAGGGGGAGAAAATATAAGGGAGAAACTAAAAGCAAATTCTATAAGAAAAACAGTATAGGGGAGAAAATATAATAGGGGAGAAAATATAAAAGGTATATATTGCATACTTAAGGGGGAGACACGTATTATACACTTAAGGGGGAGACATTTGACAAAGAGAAAATCTGAATCTGGCACATAATCATAGAGATTTTTCTTGCCTCGATACATAGCTTGAAACTCTTGCTTTAAGGGGAAGCAAAGCTAAAATTCATTAGGCATTCTACTTGGATAAGATAGGGGGAGCTTTTGGTTCATTGATACATTCTCTAAATTGGACTATTTGAAACCATTACACCAAAAGCATTTTCTATACATTAAACCTTACTTCTCACATGAATATCAATTTGCTTATACTCAATGTTTTGTAATCATCAAAAAGGGGGAGATTGAGGATCCTAGTGTTATTTTGATGCTTACAAAGCCATTGAGGCCATATGGAAGTGCTAATGCTATTAACTCAATTAATCCAGTACATAAGTGAGTAAGAAAGAAATATTCGATACATCATTGATAAATGACACACCCTCGATACATTCACGATACATTAAGAATATATGGTCAAAACCACTCTCAAGAAATGATAACGAGATAAAATTTGTAATAGAGAATGGTAGAAAGCTCAAGAATCCATTTTGGCAAAGTTTCACGTTAAAAATACCTAAAAGGGCAATTCGGTAATTTCTACTGTTAAGGGTATGAAACTTTATTGTGCCATGCATCATAATTTGCTTGGAATATCATATTGTTGTTTCAATGAGCATAACTAACCTTCAAAGTGCAGAAAAACATGGTTAGAGTCGACCCCAATTAGTTTGGAGTCGACCCCGATACGTTTGGCACGTCTTTGGAACACTTGGCACAAAGTAGGAGTCGACCCTAGAAGAGGTAGAGTCGATCCCGGCACATCAAGAAACATTCTGGCACATTCTAGCACTTATGGCACGGATGAATAGTACTTGGGTCGACCCAAGTGAAAGTTGAGTCGACCTCATCCTCAAGCCTCAAGAAAACAAGTCTCTGGAATCCCTGAGAGGGTCGACCCTAACTGAACTTGAGTAGACCCAACCTTAGGTCGACCCAACCTTGGGTCGACCCAACCTTGAGTCGACCCAAAAAGAGTTGAGTCGACCCAAGTGAAGAAAAGCTAAAATACAAGGTTCTGTATTTTCTGAGAGGGCCAACCCAAGAAAAGCTTGAGCTGACCCAAGTCTGATGAACAGTGATTTGGGTCGACCCAAGAAAAGTTTGGGTCGACCCAAGCACGGGCAGAAGCATAACGGCTAGTTGTGCAGAAGTGCTTTTTGGACTCCCAACGGCTATAAACGGCTAGTTTCTTCAATCCAACGGTCAGGAAGGACTATTTGGAGGTTGGAGAAGTATTTAAGAGGAAGTATTCATCAGAGAAAGTAAGCTTTGGAAAATACATCAAGTGCATTCAAGAGAGAACCCTAGCAACGCAAGCTTCATTCAATTGCTTCATTCAAAGAGCCAAAAGGAAGTGGTTGAGCAGATTCCAAGAGACATTAAGAGCTCCACCAACCCTTGAAGAGTGAAGCAATCGTGACAAAGAAGAGAAGAGCCTTATTAAAGGGATAACTATATTCTAAACTCTTCTTTGTAGCTCATAATTGTTTTATTTGCTCATTTAGGAGCTTTAGTTCCTTGTTCTTTATTCTTGTTGTAAGGTTTGTTGGTAAGCCCTAAAACCAACATTGTAGGTTGTTGGTAAGCCCGTAAAACCAACGTAGGTTGTTGGTAAGCCCGTAAAACCAACATAGGTTGTTGGTAAGCCCGTAAAACCAACGTAGGTTGTTGGTGAACCCGTAAAACCAATTGTGAAGGTTCGTTGGTGAGCCCGTAAAACCAACATAGATTTTTGGTGATCCCGGAAAACCAAAGTGTAAGGGTTTTTGGATTGTGAGCCCGAAAAACAATCCAACTGTAATCCGCGGGATTATAGTGAATTTCCAAGGGGTCGCTTGGGGAGTGGACGTAGGTGCTTAAGAGAGCACCGAACCACTATATTTCTTGTGTGTTTGCATTGTGTATTGTCTTACTTTACTACAATTACTTACTCATCAATTAACTCGATTAAGGAATCAAAAAGTTAGAAAAACCAATTCACCCTCCCTCTTGGCTTGTCACCTTGGGCAACAGTAAATCTAGTAAACATGCAAGTAATAGTTTCATTAGAATCCATCTTAAATAGTTCATATTTATGAACTAGTATGTTTATTTTAGATTCTTTTACTTGATTCGTGCCCTCGTGGGTCACTTCAAGTCTATCTCATATCTCTTTTACAGAATTGCAAGTAGAGACTCTATTGAATTCATTACGGTCTAAGGCACAATAAAGCACATTCATTGCTTTGGCATTTAGTTGTGCCTTCCTAATATCATTGTCATCCCAATCTTTTTCAAGTTTGGGTATAGTAACACCCTCTACAAAAATTGATGGGATGTTTGGTCCATTAACTATGGTGCTCCAAATCTCATAGTCTTGAGCTTGGATAAATATCCTCATCCTAGCATTCCAATAGGAGTAGTCGGTTCCATTGAAGAATGGAGGTCTATGGGTGGATTGCCCCTCAATATGAGAAGATCCAAATGAGGTTGTCATTTTGATCTTTTACTCTTTTGATAGAAGAGTTCCGGCTCTGATACCACTTGTTGCCCAAACAGACAACCCAAGAGGGGGGGTGAATTGGGTTTTAGGTAATTATTGCAAATAAAAACTTAATGAGTAACTAATTAAACCTTATTGCAAGTGGATTAATTAGTTTACTTTTTGCAGTGAATAAAGGGAATGGAAGAGACAATGAAACAAGCACAAACACAAGAGATTTTATAGTGGTTCGGAGCTAACCCTTGCTCCTACGTCCACTCCCCAAGCTTCACTTGGGAGTTCACTATAATTCCACGGATTACAGTCGGTTGTTTTACAAGCTCACAACCCAACTTGTTGTTTTACGAGATTACAACGAACTCGGTCGGTTTTCACAGGCTCACCGACTAAAACCATCCGATTGTTTTTTCGGGATCACAATCGAACCCTTACACCATTGGTTTTAACTTCGGCTCACCAACAAACCTCAACAATCCTGATTCAATTCCCTAATTGAATCAAGTAACAAGAAAACAGTTTGTAAAGAGTACAGGAAAAGCTTCTTAAAAAGCAAATATGAACAATATAAATAATGTAGAGTTAGAAGCCCTCAAACAGATTTTGGAAGAGGAAGAAGGGGCTTCTCGAACTCTAAGTCTCCTCTTTGAATGCACTGATGATCTGATATCTGAGGAAAATCTTGAATGCGAGGAAGACGTTTGGAGGATGGACTTCAATGCACTTCTTCCTTCTTTCTCTTGTATTTACTTTTGAGAGGCTTTGGTAGGTGGAAAACCCTTTTGCTTTGAATGGAGTCTCTCTCTTAATGTCTATTACTATTTACTCTGGCTATTTAAGCAATCCCCATCGAAAAATGGCCGTTAGACACACTTTTAGAGCCGTTCTGTACAGTCTGCAACTCCTGACATAGTGTCCGTTGGGATCGAAGTCGACTCGCTCGATCTGGAGTCGACTCGGCTGTTGCTGAAGTCGACTCATGCTTTACGGGAGACGACTCGCCCACTGTTCAAAATTTGAAATAAAATGCTGTGCCGTTCTGGAGTCGACTCGGCCAAACTTGGAGTCAACTCGCCAATGTCCGAAGATGACTTGGCCCTCCGGAGACGACTCGTTCTCAGAGTTCCAGAGATCTGTTTTTCTGCATTTCTTTCTCGAGTCGACTCGGATCATCTTGGAGTCAACTCGGCTCTTAGAGCCCGAAAACTGATCCTCTGTGTTTGGAGTTGAACTGCCTCGGAGTTGACTCGGATTTTGTTGGGGTCGACTCGGCTGACTTGGGAGTCGACTCGGGAGCACTTGGAGTCGGCTCGGCTCCAGGATCCAAAAACTGTTTCTCTGTGTTTTGAGTTGAACTGCCTCGGAGTCGACTCGCACTTTGTTGGAGTCGACTCGGCTCTCAGAATCCAAAAATTGATCCTCTGTGTTTTGGCTTGAACTGCCTTCTAGTCTTGCTTTCCTCTGAGAGTCGACTCGTACTTAACTAGGAGTCGACTCGCCAAACTTCGGAGTCGACTCGTAACCTTCTGGAGTCGACTCGGTTGCAGGGTCTGAAATACATTGTTCTGTCTTTCTTCTGTTACCCTTTGGAGTCGACTCGGAAACGTCGGGAGTCGACTCGGCAACCATCGGAGTCGACTCGAACCCTTCTGGAGTCGACTCGCTGACAGGGTCTGAAAATCAACTTTCTGTCTTTCTGTCAGTTCTCAGTCGGAGTCGACTCGTAGTGTACCGGAGTCAACTCGGAAACGTCGGGAGTCGACTCGGCAACCATCGGAGTCGACTCGAACCCTTCTGGAGTCGACTCGCTGACAGGGTCTGAAAATCAACTTTCTGTCTTTCTGTCAGTTCTCAGTCGGAGTCGACTCGTAGTGTACCGGAGTCGACTCGAGCATGTGCCAGAACTTCTGAAACACTTGGAGTTGACTCGTAACCTTCCAGAGTCGACTCAAGCTTCAGACTTTGGTTCAAACTGAGTTCCATACTTAGCGAAAATGTATTGAATCAAAGCTAGAGACACTTAAACATAAATTCACAAATATTTGGCTGAAACACTAGATTGAGTTCATTAGTATAACATAAGATATACTCAAATGCTTTGAGCTCATCAAAATCAAATAGGGTTATAAGCAATCACTCCACAAGTTTGTTACTTGTTATGAATTAAGATCTTTATTATTCATGGATACTGAGGTTGCAATGAATTTTCAAGCCTTGCATGTTCTCCAAGGCCTTGCCCTAGGGAGTGTGTAGCTGTATCATGTGGTCAACTTGGGTGATGGGTTCGGAGGATGACAGAGATGGTGTCAAAGCATAAAATTAAGATCACTAGTGACTATGACAGAAGTTGTATCAGAGCTTAAGGTTATGACAAAAGTAACAGAATAGATTCATAGCTTAGGTTTAAGATCTCTAAGTATTGTGATAAAATTTATGCATGGTGTTTGGCAAACGATGAGTACAGAAGGGCTGGATGATTTATGTTTCTAATTTCAATAAGTGGGTTGGGCTAAGATGAGTGCAAGAGGTTTTGGCTATGGAATATAGAGTTAGATTAGTTGGTTAATTATACCATATGTACTTATTCAATCGTTATTTAAGTGATTTGGAATCCCAAACTTGATGCGGGTGCAAACCATGATAATGTTCTGGTTTTATTATTAATTGTTTGGTTGCAAATTTTCGATTTATCAACAACAAGTTGTCAGGGTATAACCTCTAATGAAACTATATGTAGATCATGTATTCTAGTTGATAGCCTAAGAAAGAGTTTCATAGTATTAAAATGGAATTTGTACGTGGATATTTCATATTACTGAAGTGAACTAAAAAGAATTTGAAAAAGAAATATTCTTTGAGGTTGAATGTGTTAAAGTAAACTCAAATCTAGGTTTATAATTCGATTAGGGATCTTTGTCATTGTTAATGAAGCCACTAGTAAAATATAATAATGAGTAGAGACTTTGGTTATGATATGATTACATAAATTATCACATATAGCATTGCCGATAGATACTAGGAATCTTGGTGAGGAAAGATTTGGAGGTTAATAGAGTTACTCATAGCGATATTTGCTTGGGATCTTCTAACTCATTGGAGTTTGCAGTTAATTCATTTGAAAGAAAAGTAAATTTGGAATTGTTTAGTTAACCTAGAGAATTTGGTAAATTTAGATCAGAGTATACAACGAAACTATGATGGTTTGAGTTATTTTGAAACTAGTTAGAAACGTTAATTGTTTGACTCGAAAGGTATTATGATGGAAGACTTGAGTTGGTTTCCGAGTGAAGAAAAGTTTTATTGATAAAGAGAAGGAGAATGATGTTGATTCTTTGGCTGCTAGTGGTAGTTATGTATTTGCACCCATAGGCGCTCCTACTATTGACAACTTTAGGAAGAATTTTGGGCATCTCAAATTTAGTATTAACAAATTGATGAATTTGTGATTGGGTTCAAACCTAAAATGTTTTGGCATAGATCTCCTTCTCCTAGATCTGATATTGTTCTTGAAAGGTTGATGTTTTTCTAGGATAAAATCTTAGTCGTTAAATGATAGGAAAGTTAAAAGAAGAAAAAAAGTTGCAAAACATTCAATACTCAAGCCTTCTTCGATTTTTGTTAATAGTCGATTGGGCCGATTATGATTTCTATGAGAAATTAATCAAGAACAATTAATATTGCAGGCAAAGAATTATGCATGGTATTTTAATCCAAGGTTGGAATGTTAGTGTTCTTTTGAAAGAAATTAAGAGAATTCTCAATGCATTGTGAATGGAAGGATCAAGTTTTGAGACACTATAATTCTTTGCACATATATATAGATAGATAGATGGACGGATGGAGGGATGGATACGTATACATACACATATATATACATACATACATACATACATAGATATACAAACACACACACACACACACACATATATATATATATATATATATATATATATATATATATATATATATATATATATATATATATATGTAGAAACTTTATATATAAAACCTCACGTGATGGACCGTTCATCACGGAGATCCCACGACAATATAAAACCTCATCCTCAAATCCAGAACCAAACTAGAATTAGTTTACAATTTCCTATATTGTAGGGATGCCCTTCACCAGGGCACATGTCTCTCGTCCTCATCTAAAATGCCAACTACTCTTTACGAAACAGGGTTCTGTTTTCGATATTGTAGGGTTGCCCTTCATCAAGCCCTGTGGGTTAGTAAAACTTTTAAATTGGAGGAATCGGAAAGTTCTAGGAAAGTAGCAGAAAAATAATGCCCAGTCTAAAGCTCGACTGCTTCCGAAACCGAGGAAACTTAATTGTATGCGCGCGATCAAGTCAATGGAGGCCTCACTCGCGATCTCGGTTCTGGATTCAGCTACCACAAGCCACCCCCGAAACCACGTGCTTCGCATTAAATGGCTCTACGTACGCATACAAATTTTTATATCATGTTATATGGAGAAATTCAGGCCTGGGCTGGCCCTGCGCCGTCTGCAACCTAGAATGTACCCTCAACTAATTTCCGTCTCCACGTAAGAGGCTTAGGCCGAAGGGTTTTTGCCTCTTTCGCCTGAAGATCCGTCAGTAGAGGTAACCCGAGTCCCGTTGCTAGCAATGGGGACATCAATTCTATCCTTCAGTTAATTACTTATTTTAATTTTTTCCGATACCAATAAGTATTTGCAAATTTTATAATTAAACAAATTAATTATTTATTTATAGTGATTTATTTTGGATTGAATTGATCACTAATTATTGCTTTAAATTTTTGAAATTACTTGAATATTGTTTATTATAGGGCTTACATGATATTTGGGCATTATTTTAGGATCTATATAGTTGTGTTCCTTAATTGACATAGGTGATTAGCTCGAGGTGTGATAGCACGTCACTTGTCCTCACCAGCAGTGGTTGCCTTTTTTTTTATCATTATTATTATTTTTTTAATAAGAAGGGAGAGAGAAAATTTCATCCGCGTAGCAGCCAGCACTGAACCCCCTTCCACCAAAAAAATTTCGATACAGGCCGTAAATTTTCTGCATACTCTCCTCGACCCGTAGGTTCTTTCTACTGGGTTTCCCATCCATGTGTGAATACGTCATTTCAGCGCCACTTTGGTACCAGCGGACTAGTAGCGCTTTCACCGAAAGCGTCCAAATATGAAATATTCGATTTTCAAATTTAATCGATGCTTGCATATTTTAAATTTGGGCCAATTCGATAAAAATAAAGTTTTATGCCATCTATGCTACCACTTTGGTGGCGGCAGTGGTTGTCCTTCGACAAGGACAATTACTATAGGATCACATCCCTGTTTCTTTATGACTACTTGAGAGGCCTGTAGGTTAGCAGGACTTTCGCTATAGGAGGGGGAAAGCGTTGGGAAACTAGCAGAAAAATAATGTCCAGCCTTAAGCTCGACTGCTTCTGAAACCGAGGAAACTTGATTTGCGCGATCAAGTCAACACCCATACGCAACCTCCATGACATCACGTGCTTGGCATTAAATGACCCTACGTATAGTAATTGTTATATCATCTTATGATGAACCCGAAAAAATGTGCATTCGGGGTCGGGTCCGGAAAATTTTTATATCATCTTATTGCATTAGAAGTTCGGGCATAGTTAGAGGCATCCTAAAATGTACCAAACTGTTTCCCGTCTCCGTATAGGAGGCATAGGTAGAGGCATTTTTGTAATTTTTGTTGCATATAATGTTTGAAGCAGAAATAAAACTAAACTATTCTACTTCAATAAATAATAGGCAGTAATAGGCTAAAATAAAAAATTAAAAGTAAAAGTAGGAAAAATGGAATCCGAGATGCTGAGGCGTGGTATGTTGGTCACTTTCCTTGAAGTAGATTTCGCCGCCTTACAGTGCATTAGGCTTGGATGGCGTTCTACTCCTGAGATACAACAGCCTCTCGTTCCTTCTGCCTCGATGATTTGCACGGATCAAAGAAGGCTTCGAACCCAGAATCAATATGCTTCAAGCCCGTTAAACAATTTTGAAAGAAATATTTTAACTAGTGAGAATAGAGAGTAGAGAGTGAAAAGGAATTGTTCATTTCTAATCTGTAGAGGCCTTCTATTTATAGACTTCTACAGACGTATGGCTACAAGGCGCGTCCTTTTCCGTGAGGCGCGAAACCTTCGCGTGGACGGGCGCGATGTCCTCGTGGGCGCGATCTTTCGCGTGGACGGGCGCGATCCTTCGCGTGGAAGCGCGTTGCTGCGCCTCCCTTTTTGCACGGTCGTAAAAGCACTTGCTTTTACGTTCGTGCAAGGCGCGTCTTGCTTTTACGTTCGTGCAAGACTTGCACGGTCGTAAAAGCAGCAAGAGGGACACTAAAAAAACCGGTGGGAAAAAACGGTGGGAAGAAGGACTCAGGACTCGAACTCACAATCTTGTGAGAACAAACCCCACACACAAACCAACCATACCACCAAAGGATTGTAATAATATAAAACATTTAATCATTAATAAATACAACAATCCCCCACCTGATTAAAATGTTTTCAAGATTTTATAAAAATAGTCATACCGGGCTTTTCATGTCACGATTTCAGTAAAGGTAGCTTGTGGCTTTGAACCTTTACCTAGTGAAAGTATACTTTCATCTGAAAGGAATAGTGGTAGCTAAAAAAACTTTGAACCAAATCCTTTAGTTCAAATTTCCATATACTTCACTCATGACAAATGCAAATACTGGGTTCATCATAGGTGGTGCTTTTTTGGCCTCATGCACTAATATCTCAGTTTCATGAGCGCTCTAGGGGTTAAACCCTTATCCCCATAGACTGCGGCCACACAGTCACACTCACATAGGTGAATCCTCCAAGGTTGCTCGCAGCACAGCACCTTGTCATAGACTCGGACTCATTCAGAGTTTTAAACTCTTCCGTATACCTCTGTTGTATTTAGCACTCACATCATAGGGAGAGACCAAATGACATAAAGTCATTTTAATAATAGTGCTAACTAATCATTAAACAACTTGTTTTTCCCGTTGAACCTTTCGTCTTGGGATCTCCAGTCAGAATAGGTTGGGTTGCCATTGTCAATGATTCTTTATGGGTTTCAGTCCCATCCCCCTTGATGTTTCTATTACTTTGCTTCTAGCTAGTCCTTTAGTCAAAGGATCTGCTAGGTTACCTTCAGATCTAACAAATTCCAAAGTCACGATACCATTTTTAATTAGGTATCTAATTGTCTTATGTCTCACACTAATGTGTCTTCTGTTTCTTTTGTTATATTCAGTATTTCTACAAGTATTAATTGCAGCTTCATTGTCACATAACAAAGAGATAGCAGGCATAAGCTTTTTCATAATAGGAATTTCTGACATAAGATTCTTAAACCATTCTGCTTCTTGAGATGCAGAATCTAAGGCTACAATCTCAGCCTCCATAGTGGATCTGGTGATCACAGTTTGTTTGGATGATCTCCAAGCAACAGCTACACCACCCAACATGAATATGTATCCACTAGTTCCTTTTCGGTTCATTGAATCAGTGATCCAACTAGCATCACTGTATCCTTCAAGTACAGTGGAAAATCTTGAGTAATGTAAACCATAAGACATGGTACCTCTCAAGTATCTAAGTACTCTGTCCAGTGCTTCCCAGTGACTAAGACTAGGGCAACTATTAAACCTACTGAGCTTTCCTATAGCATAGGAAATGTCAGGTCTACTTGTATTTGCAATATACATCAGTGTCCCAATAATCTGAGCATATTTTTCTTGGGCTACTGGATCACCTTTGCTGCACTTCAAGTTCAAACCATGCTCATAAGGTGTACTCACTGGTTTACAGTTGTACTTATCAAATTTCTTCAAAATTTTTTCAATATATTGTGATTGATCAAAGATTATACCATTAGGTATTCTGGTAATTCTGTTACCAAGAATTACCTCTGCCTGACCTAAATCTTTCATATCAAAATTATTAGATAAAAAATTCTTGATATCAGTTACAATATTTATATCAGTACCAAAAATTAAGATATCATCAACATATAAACATAAGATAACACATAAATCATTTTCTAACTTAGAATATAAGCATTTATCAGATTCATTTACTTTAAAGCCATAAGAAACAATTATTTTATCAAATTTTCTATGCCATTGCTTAGGAGCTTGTTTTAAACCATAAAGGGATTTGACTAACCTACAAACTTTCCTTTCCTGTCCCTGAGCCACATATCCCTCTGGCTGATCCATATAAATCTCTTCCTCTAAATTACCATTGAGGAAGGCAGTCTTGACATCCATCTGATGGATTATCAAATTATGGATTGAAGCCAGTGCAATTAAAGTACGGATAGTGGTTATCCTAGTCACAGGAGAATACGTATCAAAGTAGTCAATACCTTCTTTCTGAGTAAAGCCCTTAGCAACTAATCTTGCTTTATATTTTTCAATTGAACCATTAGGTCTTAATTTCTTTTTAAAGATCCATTTACAACCTAAAGCCTTACTACCAGGTGGTAAATTAGTTAGAAACCATGTTTCATTAGTCATAAGTGAATTCATTTCGCTATTAATAGCTTCCTTTCAAAACATAGAATCTAATGAGTTCATGGCATCTTTATATGTTTTAGGATCATCTTCAACCATAAAGGTATAAAAAATCAGATCCAAAATCTTTCTTTTTCCTAATTCTTTTGCTTCTACCAAGTTCATTAACATCAATAAGTTCATTTTCATTTTCATTAGAAGGTGAATTACAAGATTCATTATTTGATCTATCTATTATATGCTTTTCTATTTTATCCTTAAAAGGAAAAATATCTTCAAAGAAAGAAGCATCTTTAGATTCAATTATAGTATTCTTATCTATGCCATTAATGTCAGAACTAATGACTAAGAATCTATAAGTAACACTATTAAGAGAATAACCAAGAAATATAGCATCAAAAGTATTAGGTCCTAATTTTTTTTTCTTAATTAAAGGAATATTAACCTTAGGCAAACAACCCCAAACTTTTAGGAAGCTTAGATTAGGTTTTCTTCCTTTCCAAAGTTCATAAGGAGATTCATTAGAACCTTTAAATGGAACTCTATTAAGCAAGAAACATGCAGTAAGCACTGCTTTCCCCCACCAAACCTCAGGTAAACCTGAGTTGGCAAGCAAAGATCTTACCATATCTTGCAAAGTCCTATTTTTCCTTTCAGCCACTCCATTAGACTGAGGTGAATAGGGAGGTGTTACTTCATGTAGAATTTCATTAATTCTACAGAATTCATTCAAGTCATTAGAGGTGTATTCTCCTCCTCTATCTGACCTGAGAATCTTTATTCTCTTGTCAAGTTGATTTTCTACTAAAGATTTATAAGACTTAAATATCTCAATTACTTCATCTTTAGTTTTCATCAAATAAACTTGACAATACTTAGAATAATCATCTATGAAGGTTATGAAATACCTTCTTCCCCCTTTAGTCAAAGTTCCATTTAGTTCACATACATCCGAATGAATTAATTCTAATAAGGTGGAATTTCTATTTACCATTTTAAATGGTTTTCTAGGTTGCTTAGACTGAACACAAATTAGACACTTTTCTTTTTCATCTAATGAAACATTAGGCAATAAACCAGAACTAATCATTCTTTTAATAGTATTATTATTCACATGTCCTAATCTAGCATGCCAAAGAAATGAAGAACATACTGAAAGAATAACTTTATTATTACTATAAGAAGGAATATCCAAAGGTACATCATTCATTTTATTAATTACATATAAGCCATCACACTCATAGCCTTTGCCTACAAATGTTCCATTCTTTGTTATAATCACTTTCTTAGATTGAAATAACAAAGAATAGCCACTCCTTATCAGAAGAGATCCACTGATCAGATTCCTCCTTCCTTCGGGTACATGGTACACATTAAATAGAGGAAGTACATTCCCAGATGTAAGCCTTAGAAGTACTTTCCCAGTTCCAAGTACTCGTGCCGAGGTAGAATTTTCCATAGTCACTGTTAGGCCGCTCCGGACCTGATAAACAGTAAAAAGGGTACGATCAGTACACATATGAACATTCGCACCTGTATCCACTAACCAATCGGTAGAATGAATTGCCAAATTTAACTCTGGACTTAAAGTTACATACCGATCATCAGTACTAGTAGGACCAGTACTGGATAACACCATGTTGGTTTGTGGATTGGCAGGTTGAGGAGGTGCATGTTCATAGTTCTGATACTTCTTCTTCTTCATCCGGCATACTCGTGCCATATGACCGGATTTTCCACAATTGTAGCAAATCGGCCTCCGATCATTCTTATTGATCTGTTGTTTTGGCTTCATGGATTTTCCTTTGTTCTTAGGTCCACCCTTTTCAAATTTGGAGTTTTTGAACCTATAGATTTTATTCTGGCCTTCCACAAAATTCACCTTAGTTAGAAACTCAGGGTTCATAATTTGCTCATTGTCTTTCTCAAGATGTTGCTCTTGGATCCTAATGGCAGATAGTAGGGTTTTCATGCTCATTTCTTCGGTCTTATGTTTTAGAGACAACCCAAATTCTTTCCAAGAAGGTGGAAGCTTGTCAATGGTACAAGCAACTTGAAGGCTTTCAGTTATACCCATTCCTCTTAAGCCTAATTCATGATAAATCACTGTTAGCTCATGGGCTTGGTCAACTATGGGCTTTGTGTCTACCATCTTATAAGACAAAAATTGACTAGCAGTATATTTGTCCATTCCGGCATCTTGGATACCATATTTTTTATTAAGATCATCCTAAATCTCCTTAGAGGTTTTCAAAGTGCAATAGACATCAAAGAGGGGATCAGAAAGATAGGACAAAATCCTACCCCTACACAGGTAGTCTTTTTTCTTCCTAAATTCCTCTAAATTACAAGTCCTCGCCGATTCATTCTCATCCTCATTTGGAGGAGAGTCAAAAATTATGAAAAATAATCCAAGCGTGGTTAAGAAGATTTCCATTTTCTCTCTCCAACGCTTAAAATTAGTTCCATTAAACTTTTCAGGAGGAACCGGGTCACTTGCATTGGCCATTGGGGTAACTCTAATTACTAGCCTATTATACGTAGGAATCTACTTCAAGATTGTTGGCAATAAAATGTTTGAAGCAGAAATAAAACTAAACTATTCTACTTCAATAAATAATAGGCAGTAATAGGCTAAAATAAAAAATTAAAAGTAAAAGTAGGAAAAATGGAACCCGAGATGCTGAGGCGTGGTATGTTGGTCACTTTCCTTGAAGTAGATTTCGCCGCCTTACAGTGCACTAGGCTTGGATGGCGTTCTACTCCTGAGATACAACAGCCTCTCGTTCCTTCTGCCTCGATGATTTGCACGGATCAAAGAAGGCTTCGAACCCAGAATCAATATGCTTCAAGCCCGTTAAACAATTTTGAAAGAAATATTTTAACTGATGAGAATAGAGAGTAGAGAGTGAAAAAGAATTGTTCATTTCTAATCTGTAGAGGCCTTCTATTTATAGACTTCTACAGACGTATGGCTACAGGGCGCGTCCTTTTCCGTGAGGCGCGAAACCTTCGCGTGGACGGGCGCGACGTCCTCGTGGGCGCGATCTTTCGCGTGGACGGGCGCGATCCTTCGCGTGGAAGCGCGTTGCTGCGCCTCCCTTTTTGCACGGTCGTAAAAGCACTTGCTTGACTCGAACTCACAATCTTGTGAGAACAAACCCCACACACAAACCAACCATACCACCAAAGGATTGTAATAATATAAAACATTTAATCATTAATAAATACAACAATTTTTGCCATGCTGTCGGAAAACGTGAAATTGCAGAGTAAACAATTGTATGATTATCGTTAGGCTGGTGGTCACGTAAAAATAGTTGAAAAGTTTGTGGTAATGAAAAAGTATATAGCTTAGAATCTAATTTTGTGTATTTATATACTATCAATAGTCCTATGCGACGAGATGCCTATTGATTTAAATTAAGTTGCTACCAAATGCTATTCACCATCATGTCCTTTCATTTCCATGACATTTTTATTTCATTAAACCCACACACAGGATTTTTATCTTATATACCCAATTTTTATAATATTTGTATACTATCACTTTGATTATATGTTAACTATAGTATGATCTTGCATCATACAACTAAATGACATACATATATAGTATATATATGTTAACGGAATCCCTCAAAATGTCCCCTCTATTCCATGCTATATTGTGTAATTCAAGTAATATTTTAGCAAGGGAGAAGTTTCGCAACCATCTAGTGATCTACAACTAGGCCTTAGACTCTCAATGCAGCCCTTTCTGGAAAATCAGTGCCCTTCTAAGGTCACTGCACCAAAACGAGAAAATTTGTGCCAACCGATTTAGTCAAAATGACTATTTATCATAGTCCCATATCCACTAATAAAAAGGATGCTCAGACTAGTCCATCCTCTAAGAACTTAAGCTTTTAGACAGCAAATGATATAGAGTTAGGCCCAGTTTGTTTAATTCCAATGATTCATCGCTGGAGTACAGATTTAACCAAAAAAAAAAAAAAGGAAAGAAAAGAAAGGAGTAACCCAGGCTTTCCTATTTTGCCAGAAGAAAGAAACAAAGTGCCCGACTATTTACGATGTTCCCCAATCCGCCCATGATCTTAGATTAACTAAAGTCAACCCAAGGAAAAAAAATAAATAAAAATTAGGATCTTGTGGGACCATTCTAAAATGATTGCTTGTGGAATAAAAAATTATTTGCCATTCTTCCCCGGGAAAGAGGAGTCCCTCTCCCCCGGGAAAGAGGAGTCCCTCTACCTTCTGCCAGAGATTCTATAAGAGAACAAATTTCTTTGGCAGCATGCATGTCGGCAACGCGCCATTGATATAGGAGAGAGAGGTCGGCATGGCACAGCGGAAAGGTGAGTGGAGTTGATTCAGCTTTCTCTGAACCTGAATTGAGGCATCTCCCCGTGGTCCGATGCCTCTTGATCAGGCTAAATGAGCTCTTCATGTTCTCAGTTCTTATAAGTTCCTTGCAACCATATATTCCAAGAATCAATACTGCACCATTAAATTCATATTAAGATATGTATTGCTGCTATATATATCAGAAAAATCCAATCTTCGAGGAGAATCTGCTAAAGAAACCCCTAGCAAGCATGAAGCAAGCAGTGCTGGCAGCAAAATTCCCAGAGAATCTGCTAAAAAAACCCCTAGCAAGCGTGAAGCAAGCCAGTCGCATGTTCCTGAAGTGGAACCTGCAGCACATAAAGTGCCCAAATTAGATGCAGAATCCGTCCACAAAGGTGGAAGCTCGACTACGACAGCGGAGCTTCATCTTGTCGACGAATCAGATGGAACTCGATGGACAATTCAAGACAAGACGGTAATCGATCTGCGTAAAAGGTACAAGTCTGCCCCTGATCAGAAGACGAAGGAAGAAATAGTAAAGCGTCTTCAGGTGAGCAAGAAAGAGAAATCAGTTTGGTTGGCTACACAGTCGATAAGACATTTCTCATACCTTCTGTTAGATGTACTGTCTTTAAAATCGTTTTCATTTATCTAATTTCTGTGTCTCACCTGCAGTCATATGTTGCTTCGCTGACCGAAAACGGTGGGACATCCCAAGAATCCAAAAACAATTCAAATAGGTGTTCAAGCCATCAGCCTCGCATGGCAAAGGCCTCGGATTTGGGGAAGATTACTGGGAACCTCCAGAAGTTGAAACTCGGCGAAAATCCTCAGGTGAGAAACAAAGGAAAATTACTTTGATTTGTTACAAGTCTTATCAGGAATTTTTCGTTCCTTTGAAAACAAATCATATTTTTTTTAAAAAAAAATATTTATTGTTTTTTTTTTAATTTTTGAAGGTTTTTATGTCAAGCACCAAGATTCAGGCTAGCCAATCGGATAAGCAATTCCAAGACTCAAAGAAAGGTGGCACAAAAGGTGATTTAGATGGGAATCGCATGGACGTGGACAAGAAGTCAAGGCATCAGCCATCCATTCGAGGTTCTGGGCGTTTGCCACGAGACAATAAATGATTGAATGAATAAATCTTTTGATAACCTTAAGACTTTATGGCCAGATACGATCAAGGCTCTACATGAATAAATCTCAGCTGTTTATCTAACTAATGATGGCATGTTTCATGGAACTGGTAGTGCTAGTTGTTCCTGGGGGAGCAGGAGATGATCCTGTGCTTCTTTGTTGGTGATAACCTCTGTGACTGTTTGCCTCTCCAAAGAGGTTCTATGTAGATTATTCTTCGTTTTTCTAATGATTCGGGTGGTTCTATGATTCTATCGATCCCTTGTAATAATCAACAATACTATAAGATTTGGGTGTAGTTTTTTTTTTCTTTCGAAAATTAAAAAGTTTTGGCTTGAGATCGGCAAACCAGCTGCTAACTGGTTGCAGAAGCACTGAAATGAACTTTTCTCTTCTCTGGAAGCTGCAAATTAGAACTATTAATGGTGCTGACAGCCGGGTGGGCCGTCACTAGCGCAGACTGGGAAATGCTGTGAGCCTCTGAATTGTCTAAGTTGGAAGAATTCAGGTTACCAGAGATGCAAAAATAGAGATAAATGCTCAATTGGAATTATGAGGAAAGATCATGATCCATGTGAATTTGTCATCGCTATCTTCTACTATCATATGGATGTGAATTTGTCATCGCTATATTCTACTATCATATGGAAGAATAGAAAGAGATGGAAGAGTTAGTATTGAATCTAGAAAAGGGTAGATGAGGTAGGGGAAGTGCTTTTGTGATGTTCACTGCAACATGTGTTGGAATTGCAAATGGTTTAATGAAAATTGCAACTTCACCTGGATTACAACATTAACAAAGAAAGCCAGTCACATAAGATCCACTTTCAAAGTTCCACAATAACAAGGGTTAGAGAAGTGTTATGGATATACATTGCAAGCCAAACTAAGTCGAAGATTTAAGGAAACAAATCATTGACAATACATGAAGCAAAAGCCTTCGCAAGATTCGCCGAGGGATCAGGCTTATTATAATGATTCCAGTAATAAGGAGTAATGTGATTGTCACGACCACATATTTGGCAAAGTGATAAGTGCTAAATAATGCATAAACTAATATCTTATTCATAACACTTATCATTATTTTAATTTACATATTTTGTAAATTCAACTAAAAAAAATGTGTTACCTTCATCATTGCATTTTAATAAATTATTAAAGATAATTTGAGTTTTACTTATTTACTAATTAAGCTTAATGTATGCAGGTCGAGTCACGCTTAATTAGGTAAAGCCTAAACTACACTGCATCATTTCACAATTTTACATCCTCCAAGGTTGACTCCAAGAACTCTTCTCCAAAACCCAGTGCTTCCCATTAATTCCTGACTCTTCACATGCTCACCTAAATTTCTTCCCACCCGTTCCGACTCTTTTTCCACATGATCCAATTTTAATCTCAAAAACAATAAAATCCCTTCAATTATTTGTTTCTCAGATCTCAAAGCATACCATCTTACTTGCACGGATCCCAAAGTCTCATCCCATCTCATCCATTCATCTTGCATCATCCAACTCCACGCCTCTCAAACCCATTGTTTTTCCTATGCATTGGAACAAAGAACAGATCATTCCCATCCACGTTGATTCTCCCACTTCCAGCACCCATGGATAAAGATCAGCTCCCCTGTTTCACGTACATCCCATTCGTGAGTTCCTCCCAGAATAGCCGTGATCCAATCCCTTCTGCGTTCAGATCAGGCAACTAGTTCTTCTCCCCTGTTCCACGTCACCTCCCAGCTTCCTCAACCTCATCCTGAATTTTCCCAGCCATCCGGTGTGTCCTAATTTCCGAATCCAACTCCTCCACATCCTTCCCGAGCTCATCCTCCCAAGGAGTAGAGTCGTCATCCCATCCGGATTCATCCCAGCGTCAACCTCTCGAGTCAACCCCAACGGTTTTCTCCTCATCCTCATGCGATTCACCATCCCCCGTGTCCACCGAATTTCCCAGCTCATGGTTCATCATCTTCTTCCCAACGATAGGATCAGCTTCATCCGCAAGCAAATCTCCCAGCATCCCGGATCTCCTAGCTCTCATCTCGTCTGTGATCCACCTTCATCCCAATCCGGATTTCTTCTCAGCCACATCAAGCTAACAATAGCATCCTCATCCTCTTCCTCCGAGATCTTCTCACACACCCACAGCCGAATGATCCCAGCAAAATTTGTGAGCAACGATTTTCTCCCAGCCGTAAACATCATCTCTGTTTTCAGCCGATTCCCTGCTTTATCCGCAATTTGGCTTCATCATCCTCAGCTTCAGCCGTTCAAACCATTCTCCCAAATGGAACAGAGTCCTCCACATCATCCTCTTCTTCGGATCAAGCCAATGAACTTCCCAGATTTTCTCCGAGGAGCAGCATCTATCCACCATCCGCAAAAGAGATAAAGCCTCCACAGCATTATCCACCCATTCGGAATAGCCACAAGGAAGAGAGAGAGGAAGATGGGCTACCTATATAAAGGGAAGACTTTAATCAGACTGCTCCCATTCCTTCTTCCCCACCGGGGACTGCTCCCATTCCTTCTTCCCCACCGGGGGTTTGGTTCCACTCTTCTCTCAGGCCGAATCCCATAGAAGACCAAAGGGAGAGAAAACTTTTGGGTATTTTGGGAATGACTTCCCATAAGAGCTAAGAAGGAGCCGTTCTCAAGGGAATCGCAAGAGGAAGAGAAGAAAGAGATGGGAGCCCGCTGCTGTGCCACTGCTGCTGTCGCCCACGACTCCATGGAAGGCTGATCTTCTCACTAGGGCTGGATGTAGCCCTAACAAAGGGCCAAGGGTTTTGTATTTTTGATTTCTATTCTTGGAGTTGTATAAACTTTATTTTGCTCCTAATAAATATTTTATTTCATCTCATATTTAATTTCTGTGATTTTAAGTATGACGTTTATACAATTGTTCTTCATTATCACTAAGTTAATAAAAGATCACCCATGCTTAGGAAAGATGCAGTGTCCTGCCACATTAGTTTAGGGTAGACATTTCATGCCGACCGAAGATGGATGTTCCTAAATTATATTTGTGAGATTTTTATTTGAATGCTTATTAGGCTTGTAGTAAATTTGCATGTTAATCCAAGAATAAATTAAAATATAATTAATCCTTGTTCCGATGTTAGTGGTGAATTTCTTGCCCTAGGTTCTCTCAAGCTGATATCATTTTAATTACATTTCTTATTAAATTGCTTAGTTTAATAGTCTTCACAAATTCTCTTTTTCAAATATTTTTAAGAAAATAACTGTACCCCAATCCCTGTGGATCGATACCCGTAATCACTATCCTACCAGATATGTAATACCCCCGAAAAAAAAAGAAGAGAGAGATGGACGGGCCGGTCCGAAAAGACCGGGCCCATCCATCTATTACGATCGTACCCTAGGCACGATCGTGGAAGAGGGGAGTGCAAGGTGGGGGCGGCGGCGTTAAGGGAGGTCGATCACCGGAGGAGGCCGACCGTCGGGGAAGATCGATCACCGGAGAAGGGAGGTTCCAAGATCCGGCCGGTGGTTGAGGAAGCGATAAAGCCTTCCCCTTCGGCGAAGACCTCTCCCACAAATCCGGTGAAGCTCACGGATTTCTCCACCGATTCCTCGCCGGAAGGGCCGCCGGAGCACCCCCACCGGACCGAGGTAAGCATGGTTTCTTCCTTTGTGTTTTATTTTCTGGATTTGGGGCGGCGTGGGTGAAGATTTGGCCGGTGAAATCGTCGAAGAAGGATCCGAAACAGGGGTACCCTGTTTCGGCTTCTCTTTTCGGATCTTGCCGCCGGCCGCCGGCCGTCGGATTGGCCGGGATTCATGGCGGTGGGGTTGGTCGGGGTATGCGAGGGCCGGAGTTGAGTTCTAGGTCTTTGGTTGGAGATGGGAGATGGCGGATCTGAGGCCTTCTTCCTCGTGATCCCGTCCTCTCCTCCTCTTTCCCCCGTCGGTTGGCCACCGGTGACGACGGCGGCGGCGGCGTGGGCCACCGTGGCTGCCGTCGGGTGGGGGGGGGAAGCCGAGCCACCATCACGGTGGCCTTTCCGTGGAAGAAATGGAGGAAGGGGGAGGGGACAGTGTCGGTTTTGGGGGAAGAAGAAGAAGAAGAAGGAGAAGAACTTTTCTTCTCTCCCTCTCTTGGTCGGCCACCATCGCCGGTGACAGCAACAGTAGCGGCCGGCGACGGTCCGACCAGTGGTGGCTGAGGGTTGGGCAGGTGACGATTGTTGCCCTTGAATCAAAAAGATTTGAAGAAGGGAGATGTATTCCCAACCATGAAAAGAGAGGGATCATCCCTTTCTTTTGGTTTCTTCACCGGGACCGGCCATCATCGCCGGCGTGGCAGCGGCCACGGCTGGCGACGACATAGGCCGGTGGTACAAGGGTGGGAGTCGGGCCACCCCGACTGCCCTAGATTTGGAGGGATTGAGATGTTTGGGGACCTGGTGATGGACCCCATAGTAGATGTGAATTATGTTTTAGAATATTTAAATATTGAATAATTTAGTCGTGATTTATAATTGATGTTGTAGAGGAAGAGTCGGTGGTGCCAGGAGATTTTGTTCAGGGGACTCAGCGTCCTAGCGCGTAGGTTGTGATTCGGATCCGTGTTTGAGTCAGTCTACAACCTCTGTAAGAATCCCTACATCTGAGCACTTTTATTTATGCATATATTGGATTTATCGTTGGATATATTTTATCAGTATATTGCTATTTGTGTTTTTGAGCTTGTATGACACTATGAGGTGTGCATTTTATTTATTATGAAAGTATTGAAATAATTAAATTGGGAAGGAAGAACATATTTTTGAGAAATTATGAAAATATGTGACGTGATGGAAATGTGATTAAACATGTAAAACTAGACATGTAAAATGGGTTGGACTAACCTTGTCATGAGATAGTCTCTACGAGCTTATGCGTAGGATAGCTGCCACGAGCTTATGCGTGGGATAGCCTCTACGAGCTTATGCGTAGGATAGCCTCCACGGGCTTACGCGTGGGATAGCCTCTACGAGCTTATGCGTAGGATAGCCTCCACGGGCTTACGCGTGGGATAGCTGCCACGAGCTTATACGTGGGATTGTGCAGTCTTGGACTGGGTCATGAACTTGGTTAGTCCAAGCCAGAACTGAAAAGTCTGAAAACTTGAGAATCAGAGTAATACGGGAATGGATCACATAATGTGAAAAAGGATTTGTGTATATGTACTGATTATATACACTTGTTGTTTGTTGAACTTTTGAAAAGATGAAATGACATTTATTTGATGTTTTGATTATTTTATTATTATTACTGTGTATGGCTGTTGGGATTCTTACTGGGCTGGAAAAGCTCATACTACATTTACTTTCTTTTTCAGAGGCACTGGATTTGTAGAGACCATTGGGTGGGACGAGAAATAAGATCAGCATGGAGTCTGATTACTGGATAGATAGGAGTTAATCTATCTTTTATTTATGGACATTTGAAATTATGTAATAAATCAGTACATTTTAGTTGGTTTGTTTTAAATACATTAATTATGGATTTATTGGAATTTTTGTTTATCTTAGGCCTTGCATGATCTTTAGGGCACTGCTCTAGGGCTCATGCGGCCGGTCGCGTGCCGGACCTGGGTGATGGGTTCGGGGCGTGACAAGATACGTGCTATTGTGTGTTCTTTAAAGTTGACTATCACAAAGGAGCTTGCTAGAATCAGAAGGTTGTGGCGCCCGAGTTTGATTGTAGTGCTGACGACCCCCAAGATTACGACTACCACGCCTACCACCATGGTGACCGCGGCCACCACGATTATTTGAAGAACCACGATTGCCGAAGTTGTGGTTTGGATTATATTAGCTACGTTTTGCAGTTAAGGCCGAAACAGAACCAACGGGAGGTTCAAGAGATTTAACAAAAAAATCATAACTTTCTGCTTTTGGAACAACATCACAAAAAGTAGGAATTGCAGCCTGAGAAAGCATAGTAGTTGAAAAAGTGGAGAACTCAGGGCCGAGACCTCTAAGAAACAAATGTACCTTATCAGTATCATCTACAGCACGACCCATTGCAGCGAGCTGATCCCATAAGGACTTGAATGCACGAGCGTAGTCACCAACACTCCTGGAACCCTTTTTCATAAGCTGAAGATCATCTTTGAGGCGAATCTCACGAGTTTTGAATTTGTGAGAGAATGAGTGTTCAAATGCTGTCCATTCCTCATGACTTGTAGTGAGACCAAGAACTTCAAACATAGCTTCTTCAGAAAGAGATGAGTAGAGGAGACTAAGGACAACTTGATCGATTTGCTTCCATTCAACATACCTTGGGTTGGAAACTTGAACAGTGTTTTCAATCACATGCATGCGTGGTTCAGAAAGAGAACCATTGATGTACCCATGTAAGTTTTGGCTGGTGAGAAGAGGAACAACTTGACTCTGCCACAGAAGATAGTTGGTGGAGGTTAACTTGACAGATAGCATATGGACCATGGTATTGAAGGTGAGAAGATGAGAACAGTAGGTGGAGCTGTTTTCGGAATCCATGGATCATGAACAGAGCTTAATCCTTTAGATGCTCTGATACCATAAGAAGGGTTAGAGAAGCTAGTTTAGGTAGTGAAGATATTTGGTATTCCAATGCTCTTTGTATTTATAAAGCTAATCTGTTACAGAGTGGGTATTGTACAGTTGTCCATAACAAACATAGATAAGATTTGTTGTTCATAACAAACATAGATAAGATCAATTTAAATACTTAACAAATGATTCGTCTCCTTAAATCTTGGACTTAGTTTGGCTTGCAATGTATATCCATAACACACAAGAATTTCAATAATCAAGATTCATGAATGAATTCATAAAGAACATTATATGAACATGGCCAGAGCGATACTTTAAGGCATCTCCCCCATCAAAGAGAACAGAATCTATTCCTTGAAGCCATTTCAAAACTAGGATGTTATGTGGTGCTGGAGAGCAAGTAAGTTCATTACCTTAAAGGCCACAATAAAACAACTGACACATGCTTTACAAATGATATTGGTCTGCCACCCCTGCTGCCTTTCTCAATCCCTTCTCCTCCATCTGCCCTCTAATTCTTTCAGCATCTCCTACAGGTTGAGTTTAGGATACATTTCAGTCAATGTAACATAGCAGCTAGTATTATTTGGATCCAACTGAATTAATTGTTTTGCTGCAGTTTCAGCGACCTCGGCATTATTTGTGTTGCTGAACACCAGCTTAACAATGCTAACCAGATAGTCACATCTGGATACATAGGCATCATGTTCACAAACCTGAGCTTTCTTCATGCTCCCCTGACGCCTAGCTAACCTGTGATACAAGTGTAGTCTGTTAGATTGGGAGCACAACAAGCTTCTCTTCCTTCTAGTGAAACCACTTCCAATATCCACCAAGCCACAACGACTACTAGCAGAAAAGAAGAGAGAGAAACCAACCCCACTAGGCATTACCCATGCTCCTGCATGCATGCAAAGTGTGGTAAGTTGGATGCTGCAATGGTAGTCTTCAACAGCACCAAAGGGCAGAATAACAATATCATGGAAGAACATAATCTTTGGATGAATAGAAAATGGACATCCATGAAGCACTTCGATTGTTCTGAAAAGGACATGACAGCTTCTTGTATTGAACCTGATGAAATTACTGTCAGGAATGTAGTAGGTGCATGCTCACAAGTCCCGACATCTGATGTTTATACTAAGACAGCATTCCTATATCATCAAGAATGGATTAGGTGCTTCAACTTCCATTGGAACTTCACTCCTTGGAGCATATGCAGCACTCAAGGAGGTTGAAATGGCGAGGGCCACTATAGCAAAAACAATATTTTATGACGCTTTTTTGGGCTTTTACCGATGCTAAAAAGCGTCTCTAAAATTCTTCTCGACGCACCCTCAAGCGTGGCAACCTCGTCGGCTATGCGAGCATGGAAATGGATTTTTGCGACGCGCAATTTTGCGTCGGCATTAGATGACGCTTTAAAGTGTCGCGTATTAGCGACGCTTTAAAGCATCGCGTAGGCAAAGATGTGGATGGTTGGCGGCGAGCTCGGCGATGGCCCAGGCCACGGCTGCGGCCTGGATGATGGGGGAGCAGCCCGTATACAGCGATATCACGGTCTACAGGGAGCAGTGTAGACAGCGATATCGCGGTCTACGAAGGGTGGTAGGCCGTCTTCTGTTGAGGGAGGCGGGCTAGTTGGCGACGAGCTCGGCAACGAGCTAGGCAGCGGCGGTCTGGGCGCGCATGGCGCCCTGTCCTCGAAGAGCGCGGAGCAGATGCTGAAGTCAGCGACATAGGAGCTAGTCTCATATCTTTCGCTCCTGAGTGGCTTCCTTTCTTTCTCCTTTTATTCTGATCGATCCGCCGATGTGGGACTAACTCGATGGCCGTCTATCCGCGACCTCTTTCTTGACATCTCTCTCATTCTCCCGCCGGAATCCGACGGTGCAGAAAAGTGGGAGGAGGGAATTTGGCTTTCGACAAGGCTTATAAGCGTCGTCGGAAACCAAATTCACCAAAAGTCCCCTCCACATACCCTCTCTCGAATTACGAAAACACCCCCATCTCTAGGTTTTCTTCTTCTTCCTAGAATCTCATCTTTGTCTATGCCGTCGATGCCTGCCCGCGTCGTCGAGGAGCTGGAGGAGCTGCTCCTCGCCCCGACCGCCGACCGTCTCTCGATGTTCCCAATTCGGTACCTCCAGGTGTGGGAGATGTACAAGAAGGCCGTCGCCTCCTTCTGGACCGCCGAGGAGTTCGACCTCTCCGCCGACCTCCCTGCCGACCTCCCCCTCTGGCTACACATCCTCACTCCCGACGAGCACCACTTCACCTCTCCCGTCCTCGCCTTCTTCGCCGCCTCCGACAACATCATCCTCGAGAACCTCGCCTCCCGTTTGATGCCCTCGAGAAGCTCGGAAATGGTTCCAACGATGCTTATAAGCGTCATCAACCTTTTGGGTGAACTTCCGATCCTTATAAGAGTCGTCAACTTCCAACGCTACAAACAACCGTCGGTAGTTTTTTGCGATCTAGCATTTTTTGCCGACGCTTTTTCCTAGCGTCGGCAAATAAAAGTCGGGAATTTAATATTTTTACGTTGTGGGCATTGTCTAATCAACTCCATCATAAAGATTACATATCATGAAGTGCGATGATCTCGGCGTATGGTCATGCAAGCCATTCTGATCTTGCATTGGCGATGTTCAAACAGATGCAAACATCAAAGGAGGAAGCTAAAAAATGACATTCGTTAGCTTGCTCTTTGACGGAAGCATTGGAGCTAGGAAGAAGAATACATGTACATGTTACAAGACTAGGTGTGTTCCTAATATGTCTGTAACATGAGCTGTGATTGATTTCTACTGCAAGATCAGAAAGCATAAGGGCAGATCTTGTTTGACAAGCTCGAAAGGAGAGACCTTGTGTAGCTGGAGTTCCATGATAAATGGTTATGAGATAAATGGATGCGGAGAAGAGACAAGTCAAGCTTTCTATGAGATGTTAGAGGATGATGCCTAATGAGGTCATTTTCGCCTATGCTCTTTCTGCCTGCCGTCATTGTGGCCAAGTGGATGAAACCTGCAAGTGGTTTCACTCTACAGAAGAGAAGTTTGGTATTGGCACTACTCTGGCACACTAGCATCAAAGATTTGCTAGGCTGCCAAGGGAGAGTGGAAGAAGATATGGAATTTGTGAACATGATGCTTGTGGAACCCAATGCAACAATCTAGAATGGTTCATTAAGCTGGTATAGGCACTACATAGAAAATAGAATTTCCGACTGTGGTCTGCCGACGCTAGATAGAAGCATCGGTAATTTGGCTACCAAGCTAAAATTTGCCGACGCTTTTTACTATCGTCGGTAGATTATGACGCTTAAAAGCATCGGAAGTGGAGAAAAATGCTCTCTTGACGTTTTTTGTTCAACATCATCGGAAGCCAATAATTAAACGACTCGTATATGCGTCATGCAAGCATCGTCGAGAGCAAATAATAAGATGATGCAAATAAGCATCGTCGGAAGCTAATAACTAGACGACGCTTATAAGCATCGTCGGGTTTCATAAATTTTCCCAAATCGATTGACCGACCCACTCCATGAGCCCCCTTTTAGCCTCCTTTCCTCTCTAATCCATAGCGCCCAAATTGATCACATCGAGCTCCGCCTCTGCCTCTCCACGCTGAGCTCCTTCTCCTACTCCCCCTCTCCACCGGCATCCTTCTTCTTCACCAATTTTCTCCTCCTCCTCCTCCTCACTGCTCGTACTTGTGAGAACCCGTGCGGGCGTATGTTTAGTGCTACATCGGTTAGTCGCTGGGTAGATTTTGGGTACTCATATAGAATCAAAAAATCTAAATAATACCATGCGGCTAGCCATTTTGGGTAAGGTCCTAGATTTTTACAAATAGTATTAGAGCAGACCCGGCCCACAACCTATGTGGACTAGGAGACACTGCAGCACGGATCCATTGAGGCTGACCACGGGCTTATCGTGGTACTTGCGATTAGATTTGAATGGATTTGAATTCTTAGCCTGACGAAGACATCAGGGCTTAAACGGGAGGAGTATGTGAGAACCTGTAAGGACATGTGTTTAGTCCTACATCAGTTATTTGCTGGGTAGATCTTGGGTACTTACACAGGATCAAAGAACCCAGATAATACCATTCAGTTAGCTATTTTGGGTGAGGTCTTAGGTTTTTACATTACCCACCACCAATCCGTGGTGTTCTTTGAAGCTCTCGCCGACCGCCCTCCTCCGGCCGACTGCCCTCCATTGCAGATCTCAGCCGACCTACCTCCACACCGGTGATTTTCGATTTCTAGAATATTCTGCTTTTGAGTTGTTGCTTGATGCCATAATATTCTATTTTTCTAAAATTAGTGAAAATCAAATAAGAAAGCGGTTTTCAAATAAATACATAAAAGAAATTGGCTTTTATTAATTTGAAATATTGTTTTCATCTTTGGCAAAGACTTGTTTTCATTTTTGATATTTTATCAATTTTCTTAAGACAAACATGAGATTGTTTTCTTACAAAAAAAGAGGAAAAGAAAAAGAAAATGTGCTTACATACTTGCCCTAATTTGTGAGTTGTGAATTAACATGATGTTTTTCCAAAAGTTTTCTAGTAATTCGCTTTATTTTCTATTTGCCTTCCAACATGTATTTAAATTGTAGCAAGTAATTTGAGAAAATATAAAGAAAGCACTAAATGGCTGAAGAGGTATACTTGCTCAAAGTGCTTTCAACAAAAACTAAATAATCAACTGATCAAGGAAAACAATAATTCCAATCAAAATGAAAACGATCTCCTTAAGAAAATGAAACCCAATTAAAAACTACAAATGCAGCTCTTTGCACCAAAAAATAGCTGAACTACATGCAACATCATCTGCCAAAATCAATTTTACAGCACCTTTCTCACTCAAAAAGTTTTTTTTTTGAGGAAAAGGAGAGGGAATGGGATTATAATATTGCCACCAATTTGTTAAAAAGAAACACTAATCACGGAGAAAGATGCAAAGATTTGAAATGGGTATTTCATGAAAAGTCCATATTGTCGTTTCCATGTAACCAATCCTCCTATATAGAGAACACCTTTAGTTTTGGATCTAGTAATACAAAAAAAGAATTTCTAGGAGAAGATGATATAAGGATTTTACTTAGAGATACTCTTGGATATAGTACTAAAAATTTAACAGATTTCAGTAGAAGACAAGAAGCAGCTGCAATAGATGATAATCACACATTTTTTTGATTCTATGCATGTTGAGGAACCAATATATTCATCTAATGATGAGACAGCTCGGTATCATAATTTGGTAAAAGATTATGATCAATAACTATATCCGGATTGTAAGAATTTTTCAAAAAAAAAAAATTCTTGTGCATTATTCTATTTGAAATATTTGAGTTGTCAGTCTAGCAAGTCTTTTACTATGCTGCTTGAATTATTAAAGGATGCAGATCCAGAGTGTGTTACATTGCCATCATCTTCTTATGAATCCAAAAAACTAGTAAAAGAATTGGATCTTGGATATGAAAAGATACATAGTTGTTTGAATAACTATATTTTATACCATCATGAAAATGTTAACCAAGAGTTGTGCCGAAATTATGGATCTTCATATGAAAAAAATAAAAAGAAGATAAGCATGATTTGTTAAATGAAGTGATGCTACATGACTAAAAAAAATTAGCCAAAGTTTTGCGGTATTTTTCTCTCATACCTAGATTAAAAAGAATATATGCATCATCGACGATAGCTTTGCCAATGAGATGGCATGACGAAGGTCATACAAAGGATGGAATGTTAAGGCACACAGTGGATAGTTTAGCATGAAAAACATTTGATGATAGGCATCATGATTTTGTTTCTGATGTTCACAATATTAGGTTGGGTTTAGCTACTGATGGGTTCAATTCATTCCGAACAATGAGTTATACATATAGCACTTAGTCGGTTGTTTTGAATTCTTATAATTTGCCACCTTGGATGTGTATGAAATAGTCTTCACTTATTATTTTTTTGGTTATTCCACATGACAAGGGTCCAGTTAGTGATATTGATATTTTTCTGCAGTCTTTAATAGAGGAATTGAATTAGTTATGGAAGGGTATCAATGCATTTGATGCTTTCGCTAGCCAAACATTCAAATTGCGGGCAACTCTAATTTGGACTATCAATAATTTTTTTGCATATGCTAATTTATCTGGTTGGAGCACTGGGAGGCGTATTGCATGTCCTTCTTGTGGAAATTTTTATTAGTTAAAATATGGAGAAAAGTTCTATTATATGGGCCATCGTCTATGGTTAGAAGCAAACCATCCATTTTGTTTTCAAAATGATCTATTCGATGGTACTAACGAGTTGTGATCTGTCTATATTCCACCAACTACATCTGAAGTTCTTAGACAAATGCATGACATCAATCATAGTTATGGTAAGGTCTCCAAATGTTTGATGAAAAAGGGAAGAGAGGATGTTGGAAGCTCAATGAAAGAAGGGTTAATCAAGTAGATCACTACTATGAATATTGATGCAAGAGTTTTTGGGGATGCTGACAACTTCTTCGAGAATGATGACAACGTATATGGACATAGAAATGATGATGGCACAATGGTAGCATCTACACATAAAAAATTCTTAAAAAAAAGGAGTATTTACTTAAATTTATCTTATTAGAAGTATAATCTTCTTCAGCATAATCTTGATGTGATGCATATAGAGAAGAATGACTGTGATAACTTGATTGGAACATTGTTAGATCTTGATGGAAAGACCAAAGATAACTTGAAAATGCGTCTTAATTTGAAAGACATGGGCATAAGATAAGAGCTTCATCCAAAATAGCTTGACAATAATAAAATATATATATCTCCTGCATGTTACACAATGTCTACTCAAGAGAAACATCTTTTACTAACAATTTTAAAAATATGAATGTTTCCGATGGGTATGCATCGAATATTTTACGATGCATAAATCTCGAAGAGTGGAAACATTCAAATCTTAAAAGTCATGATAGTCATATTTTGATGCAAGATATCTTTCCACTAGCTTTAAGATCATCATTGTTGAAACAAGTTCTTGCAATTATTTTTCAATTGTCATCATTTTTTAAGACATTATGTTCCAAAGTTTTTGACCCTCGAGATCTTGATCAATTAGAGTCTAATGTTGCATTTACACTTTGCCATATGGAAAAGATTTTTTTCTCCTAAATCTTTGACCATTATGGTTCATCTACTCTCTTACATAGCTTTAGAAGCTAAACTTGGTAGACCGGTTCACTACCGATGGATGTATCTTATTGAGAGGTCAGTTTACTAAACTCTATAGTCAATATTTAGAAATCTTTAGCTTCAACAATATTATACTGATGTTGATATTTCAAAAAAAAGTTATTTTTGAAGGTTTTTTGTGCGCGTAAAGGATTATCTATGCAATCGAGCCCATCTTGAGGGCTTGATTGCTGAAGGATATATTGCTGAGGAGTGTTTGACATTTTCTTCAAGATATTTTAAAGGTGTAGGGACTACTTTCAATTGACCTACAAAAAAAATTGGGAAATTGTAGAGAATGTAGAAGTTTACGTGTTCTCATCTGATAAAAATATTCTGAGGAAGATTGAAAGTATTGTTCTTAACCAAAAATCATTGTTACAAGCACATCGTTATGTCTTACATCATAAGGATATAATATCTAAGTATCATAGGTTAGTATGGTTATATGATAATTTAATTTAATGTCATATCATATATAATATTCTTAACGAAAAAATTTCTGATTATGCAAAGAATTTTTAGTTGCTCAGCGATGAGTCAACCATAGCATTCGTCCTAACCCAAAGATTAAGCAACGATGGTTGGTTGAATTATTTCCTGAATAACTTTTCAAACAAGTTAGACATTTGATACATTAGGTTTTTTAAAATTTTGGTGAACATTAACATCGAATAATTAATCATTTGTACTATCATGCTTTATAGGTACCGATGATGGAGAAAAATTGTTTCGATGAATTAATAGTCATTGCTCAAGGTCTGAAAAATATTGTCAATAGATTTGATGTGTTCATCATAAATAGTTTTAAATTTCATACTAAAGAGCGTGCAAAATTTAGAAAATAGTGGAGTAATAGTTGAGGCGATCAAAAAAACTTATTATGGTGCTCTTATAGATATTTATGAGTTGGATTATTATAAAAAGTTTAAGATAGTATTATTTCGATGTGATTGGCTGGATATAAACTCACCTAGGGATTTGAGGTGAGACACCAGTGGGTTCATACTTATAATTTTTCAAGGTTGATACATACCAGTGTGTTATTGAAAGATGACCCATTTATTTTTTTCTTCTCAAGCTCGACAAATATTTTTTGTGCTAGACTCAAAAAATAAAGATTGGTTTGTTATCACTAAGACTAAACCTAGGAACTTGTATGATATGGAAAAAGGGTTGGAGCAAGAGGATGTTGAGACTTATACTCAGTGTATGCCTTATAATGTTGTGCCGACTAATAAACTAAACACTACAACAAATTTAGTTAGGAGGGATGTTGAACGGAGAATAATAATACTTGATTCTTAATGGTAAAAAATATTTGCGATGTATACATTGTATGGATTATTGTTTTCTCTTATCATGTTCAGTTAATAAATATTATTTCTTATTAGCAATTTATTTAATATTAATTTTTATTTAACGGATATTGATTTTTATTTATGCATACTAGGTAACATCACATACCGAGAGAAATTATTTAGAGATGTGAAGTGTCAGTTGTCTCGGGCTGAATCATCTTCTAATCAGTCCATGCAGTCCCAATAGACCCACGAGCCCCAGCATTATGAGCTCCAATCTCAGTACGAGCCCTAGTCTCAATACGAGCCCCAGTCTCAGTATGAGCCTCTTGCTGATTATCCAAGCGAGGAGGTTATTATGGATGACTTGCAGATTTAGGATAATATAATTAAAATATCATATTTTAATTTTTATTACAATCTAAACATTTTCATACATTTGACTTTAATTTTTTAATGCATACTTTATTACATTTTCATAGATGGACAGGTTAGAGTGAGGATAAGACAGGGACTCACTCGAGCAAGGGATGTGTGGTAGCTTCATTAGGGTGAGAAGATCGTCATACGATGCAATGATCTAGGCAGCCCATCAAGAGGGTTGGAAGCATTTTATCAAATTTTTTAGGATTAGTTGTGCAGAGAAGGTCAGTTGTGTCCGCTCAACTATGCCAAGTGGAATGGTATGCTTCTTCCGTATAAGGTTGAGCTTATACGAGTTGTACAAGTAAAGAAAAAGGATGGGATATAGGCGGGAGGATGAGTGTAGCATGAAGAGAGATTAAGAGTCCTAATGAAATTAGAACTCCTCAATGTGAGGGTGTGAGAAAGGAAGGGAATTATTGGGTGACGAATAGGTGAATGTTGACGTGAAGGAAGGATTGGTATGAGAAGGGAAGATAACTAAGATTGGATGAAAGAGTCCCACTTCCACTCAAACTCTAAGGGCTTGGCATGAAGAAGGAGGAGTCTCACCTTCACCAACTTCTACCAAAAGGGCTTGGTGTCGCACTAAGGAAAGGAGAAGAAAAGCATCTCGCTCTCAAAGAATCACTCAAACATTTTTTTCTAAAACTCATTCATAACTTTATTCATCATACCCCCTTTATATAGAGGAGGAGGTTGGAAAATTAGAAAGCATCACAACCAGAATTTTAGGAGAAATCAAACTCCTACTTGAACAAGGACTCTTTTAAAATCAAATCGAATCTTTTGATGAAGTCAACTAACAAATTACTAAGACTCTCAATCAGTTAGGACTCTTCAAGGACACAAAGACTAAGACTCCAAATCAGCTAGGACTCTTCAAACGACTCATGGACTCAATGTGCTTGACGATTGGACTCATGGACTTAATTTTTCTTGGCGTATGAACCCAAGGACTCAATGTAAATTTGGACACGCCCAAGAAAAGACCCAAACTCCTAAAAGGAAAAATACTCTTGATGACTCCTAAACAAGGTAAAACATGACTCAATAAGGAATGCTGGATGGCGCCCATGAATGATGCGCAATTATATTGCGTATTGGCTTTGGGAAGAGTCCTTCGATGGATGCACTTGTCCATGTGTGTGGGTTGCTGATGTGGCCTGCACGCATGAGTTTGGGCTTATCCACACGCTCCATGTTGGTTTCGCGCATGCTCCTGGTTAGGCTCATGCGCGCTGCATCATATGTCCCTTGCACTGATAAAGATTAATACCAAATTATCACGTTCTTGTGCTCCTTGTTGTCGGATCAGGGGCAAATAAATAAATAAATAAAATGTTGATTCTTCCCCTCTCCCTGGGAGAGGGGTAGTCCTCTCTTTCCCTCTCCCCAGGGGGAGGGAACGGTGAAGGGAGAGCAAAGGCCGCAGGGCAGACCCGATGCAATCTCATTATATAAAGGAAGCCATCATGCAATCACCTTCCACACGCACAAGTGTTAAAGATAGCCCGATTAGATGAGTTCTTAGGCAGAAGCCCAGCTTGAGGGAGGTCAGCATGGCTCAGAGGAAAGGTGAGTGGAGTTCATTCAGGAATTTTTGATCCACATTGGAGAGTCCTCGTTGTGGTCGTATGTATTTTTATCAGGCCATTTGATCTCTTCTCGAGTATGAGCATTTGTTAAAGTTCCTTTTAACGTTACCTGTTCATTAGTTGGGCAGTCCGCTAGGCTTGCTAAAGCCCGGAATCCTTAGGACAAGGCTCTAGACTCTATGGGCAGAGCCATGCCCGGAAAACTAACCTGTTTAATAAATAGACCATACTCGGACATGAGGATTAAAGCCAGCTTAGCCTGAATATTTTTTATTTTTCTTGTATTGTTTGTTTCTATTTGTTATATTTATTTACTTATTTGACAATTGTTGCTGATATATGAACTTAATGGAACAATACACATGTTTAGATTGTCAGCAACATTTAATCATTCATACTTTAGCCAAAAAACTGGAGTTCCAACTTAAAGCCCGAAGATCAAGGATTTGGCTTGGACTTGGATGATAGGCCTGAAGGTAGACCGAGCCTGAATCTATATAAATTATGTTGATATGTGGGCAAAGCCAAGCCCATCCCGATCCATAAACATATCCACATATAACATAAGAACCCATGATGCACAACATATGATGAATCCTCCAGCATTTTCCATTTTATATTACTACATCATTGAATTCATAATAAGATATGTGTTTCTAAAATGTACTATTGTGAGATATGGGGCTGAAGTCGGCAGCCTCAGCCGACTTCAGCCTCGTTTCTATTTTGGGAGGACCGGAACAGAGGATCGCGATTCTCCAGCTCCTTCGGGGATGATCAGGGCGAAGGCGTCGTGGGTATCCCGCGGCACCCCCCTCCAGTCAATCCGCGGCCAATCCGTGGCCGCGGATTTCACTCAACCGCCCCGATTTTTGCGGCGGAGAGCCATGACAAGAGGGTGATAAAAACCCCCTTCCTCTTCCTCCTAAGACCACCTCTGAGCCCTCCTCCCTCTCCTCCTCTTCCCTCCTTCCTTCCTTCTCCTCCTTTGTCTGGTGACCGGCGTGCTCTCCCGGCCGAGCGCCGTCTGAATCCCCTTCGCGGCCTTCCCCTGTTCCGTGATCCATCCCTCGGTTTCGAGTGCCGCTGCCGCCGCTAGACCACCGGATCGAGCCTCCCTTGGCCGAGATCCGCCACCTCCGTCGACTGCCGGTAAGCCCTTTGCCCTTTTTGCTCTTCGATCTAGCCGGAACATGCTTGATTTCCTCCATTTGTTTTGGCCCCAAACCAAGACCATGCTCGATTGTTCTTGACCCCAGCCACCGCAATGGCCGCTGGCCGCCACTGCGGCTGGCTGGCCGTCGAACGGGCAACGCCCCCCCCCAGTCCCTTCTTCCTCCTTCCCCTTTCCCTGTCCGTGGGGGTTTGGGGAAGATGAGGGCCCTTACGGGCTGAACGGGGCCAACCATGGGCCCGGTTCGAACCCGAAACTCGAAACTCGAAACTCGAACCCATTTGGCCAATAATTGAAATTTTGCAGTTAAGCCCTAGATGGTGTATTATTTCACAAAAGAACCTTCTGCAATTTATGTTTGACTCCTATAGGAAAGATTTATTACCTAAAGATCCTCAAATATATTTATTTAGTCCCTTCACTCAAGTTTTATTATAGAACAGTACCCTATAATTAAGTATTAGTCCCTGCAATGAATTTTATTGCATAAATGGTCCTTTTAGAGGCTAACTTTGGGGGCCCTATTGGGCCGGTTCTATGCGGGCCCATTGGGCCGTGTTTGATGTGGGCCCTATCGGGCCATGCCCATTATGGGCCAACTATGGGCCCTGTTGGGCCGCATCCAATAGTATTATTTTTGGTTTTGCTTAGCTCTGAAATTAACATAGAGATTAATTAAATTTAAACAGGTGAACCTGATATGCTTATCTGAAGTAGGAGTTAAGCGAGAAGAGGTAAGTAACTTAATGCTTTAAAGTGTATTTTTCTAAATTATTTGGTAACATAATTATTAGTGGATTAAATTTCGAAATATGTTTTGTATTTGGTAAAATGGGTCTGGCATGTTAAATTTTATTTGAAAATTATGTTATATGCTCTGAAATCCATAAACTATGACTGGACAATTTATAAAATCTGTTTCTATATATATATATATGCATTCTCAGCATGGCTATGATATGTTCTGTTTTGTTCTGGCCCCGCCAATGGGGATTATACGTTGGACCTGTCGACTTATAATCTGTAAGGAACCGGTTTCGACACCGCGCCACCGGTGATTAGAATAGTGGTTTCTGGACACCGGCTGCCATTGGTGAGTAAATATAGTGGATTTGGCACTTTTGTGCAACACGGGCTGCTATTGGTAGATAAAAATAGTGGATTTGTGTGGAGTGATTGATTATAACCCTTTTGATTTTGATGAGCTCAAAGCATTTGAGTATATCTTATGTTTACTAATGAATTCAATCTAGCGTTTCAGTGAAAATCTTGTAAATCTATGGTTAAGTGTCTCTAGACTTGGTTCAAGACAGTTTGGATAAGTTAAGAAGTCAATTTGAACCAAAGTCTGAGACTCGAGTCGACTCCGGGATATTACGAGTCGACTCCAAGCGTATCAGAAGCATTGGCACAGGCTTGAGTCGACTCCAAGCGTATCAGAAGCATTGGCACAGGCTCGAGTCGACTCCGGAACATTACGAGTCGACTCCGACTGAGAACAGACAGACGAACAGAAAGAGCCAACTCAAAACCTGTCAGCGAGTCGACTCCCGAAGAGCGCGAGTCGACTCCGATACTTGCCGAGTCGACTCCGGAGTAGTATGAGTCGACTCCAGGGAGTTACAGACAGAAAGACAGAGAAGTCATTTTGGACCCTGAGAGCCGAGTCGACTCCTGAGGAACGCGAGTCGACTCCGACGGTTGGCAGGTCGACTCCAAAGGAAGCGAGAGTCGACTCTCAGTGTTATACAAGGTAAAAGTCAGAGAGCAACTTTCAGACACTGAGAGCCGAGTCGACTCCCGCAAAGCCCGAGTCGACTCCGAGACAGCGCGACCCCAAAAAGACAGAAGACAGTATTTTTGTCTCTGAGACGCGAGTCGACTCCAAGACAGTTCGAGTCGACTCCAAGGCAGCGCTACCCCAAAAAGACAGAAGACTATTTTTCGGATACTGAGAACCGAGTCGACTCCAAAACAGTCCGAGTCGACTCCAAGACTGCACGAGCCAAAAGACAGAAGATCGGAAGTTCGGGCTCTGAGCGCCGAGTCGACTCCCAGAATTTCCGAGTCGACTCGAGTGAGCGAAGTTGAAGAATACCTCTATGGATTCCTTGGAATGAGCCGACTCCAAAAGTGCCAGGTCAGCTCCAGATTTTGGCGAGTCGACTCCAGGTTAAGTCGAGTCGACTCCCAGTCGAGAAGACCACTTTAATTCAAATCCGGAACAGTTGCCGAGCCGACTCCAGAAAAGCATGAGTCGACTCCTGCCATAGCCGAGTCGACTCCAGATCGCGCGAGTCGACTCCGATCCCAACGGACACATTGTCAGGATGTGCAGAATGTGCAGAACGGCTAGTAAAATGTGTCTAACGGCTAGTTTTCGTGAGGAATGGCTTAAATAGCCACAGAGGACTGTAGCAAAGCAGAGAAGTGACATTCCTTACAAAGAAAACACATAATCTTCATCTGCCAAAAGAATTTCAACGAAAAGAAGGAAGAGGGCCATTAACTCCATTCAACCAACTCTTTCCAGCATTAAAAGAAGTCTCCTTCAGCCTTCAAGTCTTAAAGACATTCAAGAGGAGACCCAGAGTTCAAGAAGCCCTCCTCTACTTCATCATAAACTTGTTTGAGGGCTCTTAACTTTTCTCTTATTTATATCGCTATATATCTGCTTTTTAGAAGCTCTATTTTTCTATTTGTCTTTATTCAAACCGTTTGTTCCTTACTTGATTCAATCAGGGAATTGAATCAAGGGTGTAAAGGTTTGTTGGTGAGCCTAGGTTGAAACCAACGGTGTAAGGGTTCGATTGTGATCCCGGAAAAACAATCGGGTGGTTCTAGTCGGTGAGCCTGGGAAAACCGACCGAGTTCGTTGTGACCTCGTAAAACAACAAGTTGGGTTGTGAGCTTGTAAAACAACCGGCTGTAATCCGAGGGGTTATAGTGAATTCCCAAGTGAGGCTTGGGGAGTGGACGTAGGAGCAAGGGTTAGCTCCGAACCACTATAAATTCCTTGTGTTTGTGATTGCTCTGTTGTTCCTTATCTTCATTTCATTCATAGCACATAGCATCTAATTAATCAACTTGCAAAAGGTGTTAATTAGTATTTCATAAATCATTTAATTGTAATAATTATTTTAAAACCCAATTCACCCCCTCCTCTTGGGTTGTCTATCTGGGCAACAAGTGGTATCAGAGCCGGAACTCTTTTACCCAAAGAGTAAAAGATCAAAATGACAACCCCATTTGGATCTTCCCACATTGAGGGCCAGTCCACCCAAAGACCCTCATTCTTTAATGGATCCGACTACTTATATTGGAAGGCTAGGATGAGAATATTTATCCAAGCCCAAGACTATGAGATGTGGACCATTATACTAAATGGACCATACATCCCATCCATTTATGTAGAGGGTGTCACTGTACCCAAACTTGAAAAGGATTGGGATGACAATGACATTAGAAAGGCACAACTCAATGCCAAAGCAATGAATGTGCTTTACTGTGCATTAGATAGAAATAAATTCAATAGAGTCTTTACTTGCAATTCTGCAAAAGAGATTTGGGATAGACTTGAAGTGACCCACGAGGGCACGAATCAAGTCAAAGAATCCAAAATAAATATATTAGTTCATAAGTATGAATTATTTAAGATGGATTCTAATGAAACAATCACTTGCATGTTCACTAGATTTACTGACATTGTCAATGGCCTAAAAAGCCTTGGCAAAAATTATACTAACAGTGAGCTTGTCAGGAAGATTCTTCGCTGTCTACCAAGGTCATGGGAAGCCAAGGTGACGGCAATCCAAGAAGCCAAGGACTTGAACAAGCTTCCACTTGAGGAGCTTCTTGGATCCCTAATGACGCACGAGCTCACAATGAAACAACACAGCGAAGAAGAGTCCTCCCACAAGAAAAAGGTAATAGCCCTCAAATCTGTTTCTACTAACAAAGACTTATCTTGCAGCAGCAGCAGTGAAGAGGAAGACAATGAGGGAGATGATGATGAGGCTCTTCTCGTGCGTAAGTTCAGAAAATTCATCAACCGTAAGAAGGCCTTTCATCAAAGAAGAGGCCCCTCAAGTTCCTATCACAAGGATAAAGGTAAGGAAAGGGAAAATGAGGGAATCGGATGTTACGAATGTAAGAAGCCGGGACACTTCAGAGCAGATTGTCCTTTGCTCAAGAAGGCCAGCAAGTACAAGAAAAAGAAGGTCCTCGTCTCCACCCTATCGGACTCCGATACATCATCATCATCATCGGATGAGGAACAAGAAGAAAAGGCCAATCTATGCTTTATGGCAAACGAAAATGAGGTAACATCTGAAACGCATTTAGATTTTACCTTTGATGAGTTATATGATGCGTTTAATGAATTAATGGATGAATATAAGACAATAAGCCTTAAGAATAAAGAGCTAAAACTAACCAATCAATCTCACCTCCATAAATACGATAAATTAGTTAAGGATAAGGATTTTATCACCAAAGAAAATTTAGAACTTAAGACAAGCAACCAAATGTTAATTCAAAAAACTAATACCTTGAGTAAAGATAACGAAAAACTAGCCAAGGAAATTTCTGAACTTAAAAAGGATAAACTAACTATTGGAGGTAATTTCACAAAAGACTTAGATGCACTAACAGAAAAACAAAAGTTGGCACTAGAACTTGAGAAGTACAAGCCTTTTGTAGAAAAATTTACTTATAGCTCAGAAAAATTAGAAATGATACTTAATAGTCAACGAGCTGTGTTCAATAGAGCTGGTTTAGGGTATAAACCTAAAAATAGGCAAAAACTCCTTAGTAATTTCTTTGTTAAAGCAGGAGAAAGCAAAACTAAGAAAATAACATGTTTTTGCTGTGGAACTTTAGGACATAAAGCAAATGTGTGTGATTATAGAAAAGAAAAAACTAAAAGAAAAATTAAAAGAGTTTGGGTTCCAAAAGGAACCAACATTACTAACCATGAAGGACCCAAGAAAACTTGGGTACCTAAAGTTGTATGATTTGCTTGTGTAGGAGTGTCTTGCAGCCAAGGTCGACAAAAATTGTTGGTACTTGGATAGCGGCTGCTCAAGACACATGACGGGTGACAAGGATCAATTCTTCACCCTTGAAGCTAAGAAGGGAGGTGCTGTGACTTTTGGAGACAATAACCAAGGTCACATCATTGGTATAGGTAAAGTACAAATTACCCCTTCAACCTTTATTGATAATGTTCGATATGTTGATGGTCTTAAGCATAATCTACTTAGCATTAGTCAATTGTGTGATAGAGGTTTTAATGTTTTGTTCAAACCATCACTATGCATCATAACCAACTCAAATGACAATAGTTTAGTTTTTAAAGGAATAAGACGTGGGAATGTGTATGTTGTAGACCTTGAGGATCTTGTCAAACATAACCCATGTTTAGTTGTTAATGAAACTAAGGATAATGATGCTAGTTGGTTATGACACCGTAAGTTAGGTCATGCAAGCATGGACACAATATCAAAACTAGTTAAAAGAGATTCCGTGATAGGTTTGCCAAACCTAAAGTTTGAAAAGAATAAAATATGTGAAGCTTGTCAATATGGCAAACAATCAAGGAACTCCTTTAAATCTATAAATTGTGTCTCTACCTCTAGACCTTTAGAACTACTACACATGGATCTATTCGGACCAACTAGCACCATAAGTCTAGGTGGAAATAAATATGGTCTAGTTATTGTAGATGATTATTCTAGATACACTTGGGTCATGTTCTTAGCTCATAAAGATCAAGCATTTTCAGTTTTTAAGAAATTTCATAAGAAATGCTAGAGATACTTCAGTCATAGCTATTAGAAGTGACCATGGAACCGAATTTGAAAATCATTTATTTGATGAGTTTTGTAGTAAAAAGGGGATAACTCACAATTTTTCTGCACCTAGGACACCACAACAAAATGGAGTTGTGGAAAGGAAAAATAGAACTCTAGAGGAAATGGCTAGAACCATATTATGTGAAAGTAACCTCCCTAAGTACTTTTGGGGAGAAGCCATCAATATCTCTTGTCATATATTAAATAGAGTTTTATTGAGACCCATTATAAAGAAAACACCTTATGAACTTTGGAAAAACAGAAAATCAAAAGTGAACTATTTTCATGTCTTTGGATGTAGGTGTTTTGTTCATAATAATGGAAAAGATAATCTAGGAAAATTTGACTCTAAATCTGATGAGGGTATATTTTTGGGGTACTCTACAACTAGTAAAGCCTATAGAGTTTTTAATAAAAGAACCCTAGTTATAGAAGAATCTATACATGTTGTTTTTGATGATTCTAGTGATATCTCTTCTAGTAAGAAAGTTAATCTTGATGATGATGCTGAAATTCTTGAAGAAAAGATTGATGAGATGACATTACAAGATGATGAACAAAAATTAATTGGAAGTGCATCATCAAGCCAAGAGGCTATTGTGGATCATGGGCTGACTAAGGCTTGGAGGTATGCTCACGGGCATCCTAAGGAATTAATTTTAGATGATCCATCTCAACCTATTAGGACTAGAGCATCTCTTAGGAACATAAATAATCATCTAGCTTTTGTCTCACATCTTGAGCCCAAACACATAGAAGAAGCTGAAAAAGATGTAAATTGGATAAATGCAATGCAAGAAGAATTAAACCAATTTACTAGAAACAAGGTATGGAATCTAGTTGAACGACCTTCTGAATATTCAATTATAGGTACCAAATGGATATATAAAAATAAACTTGATGAAAATAGAATTGTAATAAGGAATAAGGCTAGACTAGTAGCAAAGGGGTATAATCAAGAAGAAGGTATAGATTTTGATGAAACCTTTGCTCCTGTAGCTAGACTTGAGGCAATTAGATTATTATTAGCATTTGCATGCTCTAAGGATTTCAAATTATTTCAAATGGATGTAAAAAGTACATTTTTAAATGGGTATATTAATGAGGAGGTGTATGTAGAACAACCTCCTGGTTTTGAAAATCATCAATACCCTAATCATGTGTATAAACTGAACAAAGCACTTTATGGTTTGAAACAAGTACCTAAAGCATGGTATGAAAGACTTAGCAAATTTTTACTAGAACATGAGTTCTCTAGGGGAAATGTAGATACAACACTGTTTCTAAAGAAGAAAAACAAAGATATGTTAGTAGTGCAGATTTATGTTGATGATATTATTTTCGGTGCTACTAACAATCGCCTCTGCGAAGAATTTGCTGACTTGATGCAGAGTGAGTTTGAGATGAGCATGACGGGAGAGCTGAACTATTTCCTCGGACTTCAAATCAAACAATCTGAAGAAGGGATCTTCATCAATCAAGCTAAATACATCAAGAAGATGCTTAAGAAGTTTGATATGGAGGGAAACAAGTCAATCGGCACACCCATGAGCTCATCATGCAAATTAGACCAAGATGAATCAGGTAAATCTGTAGATCAAAAGTTGTATAGAGGTATGATAGGATCTTTATTGTATCTCACTGCAAGTAGACCTGATATCATGTTTAGTGTATGCATGTGTGCTAGATATCAGTCTAATCCTAAGGAATCTCATCTAATTGCTGTCAAGAGAATCTTTAAATACCTAATAGGAACAAAAAATATAGGTTTATGGTATTCTAAAGAATCTAGCCTGAACTTAATAGGATACACAGATTCAGACTTTGCTGGTTGTAAACTTGATAGAAAAAGCACCAGCGGGTCATGTCAATTCCTAGGAGAAAATTTAATCTCATGGTTTAGCAAGAAACAAAACTCGGTTGCATTATCTACTGCTGAAGCTGAGTATGTTGCTGCCGGGAGTTGTTGTGCTCAAATCATGTGAATTAAACAACAACTTGAAGACTATGGCATTAAACAAGATAAAATTCTCATTAATTGTGATAATACAAGTGCCATTAATCTAACTAAAAATCCAATTCAGCATTCAAGAACTAAACATATTGAGATAAGACATCACTTCATAAGAGATCATGTACTGAATGGTGATGTGACACTTCAATTTGTTTGCACTGATGATCAATTAGCTGATATCTTCACAAAACCCTTGAGTGAAGAGAGATTTAGTGTGCTTAGGAGAGGATTAGGAGTGATTGATCCATCCTAGTGATATTCTCTTCTAGTTCATTGATTTTGATGATTAGCTTGTGTTAAATATGGAGTTTCTCTTCTATAATCATCAAATCAGATCATAACTTAGTGATTGTCCCTTGGTTGGTACGAAAATAGCATGATTTTTTGGTGCGTGCCAGAGTTCGAGTCGACTCGGATACGTTTCAGAGTCGGCTCATGACGGGGAGTCGACTCGCATATTGTCGGGAGTCGACTCGAGGTCAATGGCAGCATAAGGAGAGTCGACTCGCACATAGACGGGAGTCGACTCGAGGTCGATGACAGCATAGGAGGAGTCGACTCGCGCATATTTTGGAGTCGACTCTAGGTCGAGTCGACTCGCGACTTTCTGGAGTCGACTCGAGGTCGGGATCCGAGGTTTTAACCCTAATCCAAGCATTTAATCAACACTTTTATTCACCGCCTCCACTGTTCACAAACCCTAGAGTCGTCTCCTACATCGTCTCCGACCGTCGTTAGGGCTTTTCCGTCGACCTTCTTCCGTCCCTTAGGTTTTTACCCCATACCTAGGTCAAGGATGCCTCGGAAAATGGTTGTCCCAAGCCGGAAGAGGCCCCAACCCGCGACCGGTGCCGAGCGACGGTCCAAGGCTCGGAACGATCCCGTGAGGCCACAACCTCCGGTTCGTTCCCCGCCGAGGCCGGTTCCCTCGCGACCGTGCGCCGGGAAGGCGGTCTCCACCGGAAGATACGTCAATTTCGACTATCTCTCCCGGGAGGGCTTCACTATAGGAGATAGGTTGAGGGCCCAGGGACTCGAGTTCTATGGAACAGTACATAGGGGAAATGGTGGAATACAGGGAACCGTAGCGGGTGTCCCCCTATTCATCTCTAAGGATTTCATAGCACAAGTCCTGCATCTTCCCCAAGTAGGGGTATCTCCTACACACCCTGAGGATAGGACTGAGGCCCTTACGGCCATTTTATGGAGTCCACCCCAGTCCCCACTCGATGAGGTGTCCGCTAGTTCACTGTCAGTTGAAATGCGGCTCCTCTTGAGTATCATCTCTAGGACCCTTTTTCCTAAGACCAGACGCTTTGATTTTGTATCTGAGAGGGACCTAGCCCTTATGTTCTACATCCTTCAGGATACTCCAATTAACTTCCCAAAACTCATTTACAAATACCTATGTGAGCCACTAGACAGACCTAGGCTCACCCTTCCTTATGGGATGATGTACACCCTGATCTTTAGGGAGTCCGGGATCCCCATTCCTGAGGGGGAACCCTCTCGCGCACTGCGATGGACAGATCGCATGGGTGAGGAAACCCTACACAGGATGGGATTTCATAAGGTAGAGGGAACCTGGGTCAGGAAACCATCCTCCTCCACACCTACCACTAGACGCTCCCCCAGTCCTGATCCAGATTCTGACTATCCCACCTTTCCCTCCACCTCAGCACCATCCACCTCAGCCGGACCCTCCTCCTCAGCTCCACCCACTCAGCCGATGGAGGTCCGGATTTCTCCTGAGCAGCTCCGGGAGTTGCGGCAGGAGATTGTACGAGATCTTTGAGACGATCTACTGAGGGAGCTCAGAGGTCCAGCCCCTGCCCCCTCTTCTGCATTAGTTCCCTCCCTATCAGCCGTGACCGAGATGACGGCTCATCTGAGGGAGGAGATCTTCAATGTCAGAAGCCTGATACAAGCCCAATTCTCCAACATGAGCGATGTCACAAGCAACACAAGAAAGATGCGAGATGACATCCGACACGACATGGGCAGCCTGAATCAGGGGGCCGAGCGCTTGGCGAATGTGTTGATCGCCAAGCTGGACACACTCCAGGAGACCCTGACTGAGCTTTCCACGACGCATAGTAGGGCCACCTCGGCCATCATCACCCAGCTAGGGAACGTCACGGATGGGGTCAGTCTCCTAATGGAACAATCAAGACTGAGCAGAGGAGCCACATCCTCGAGGAAGCCCTAGCTTATTTTGTTTATTTTGACATGTATTTACTGCTTTGCTCTTTGTATTCACAAATGTAACTACAAATACATCAATACAATGAGTAGACAATTTTCTTCAATATTGTGCACATTGATCTCTACTTGCTTGTGTGTTCTGCTTACTTTCTTTTTGATGCGATGACAAAAAGGGGGAGAAATATATTTAATAATTATGTAAAAGGAATCAATGAAAGTCAATAAAAAGAAAACCTTTAAAACACACAATAATTTGTTCTTAGTGGATTCGATACCTCGAGGCTCATTATCTCTCTGTTGGGGCTCCTAATGGAGTAATCTCCAGAATCTACTCAAGGGATATTTGGAGATTAGTTGAATCATACTCAAGAACAAATTGGCAGATTTTTCCTCTAAAAATCAAAAATTTAAGTTCAAAAGCTTCAATGCACTAAAAGAAAATTCATATAATCAAAACAAAATTGAATGCATGTGTTGAGGGAGAGAATCTGAATTTTTAAGAAAGCAAAATCATTAAAGATATATAAGCCAAACAATTGATTGCATGACATGAAGGCTTATATAATTCCAAATGAAAGGGGGAGCTTTAACTCCAAAATTTATTGTTTCACACCTTTCAAGTTTGGATAAATTAAATAACCAGACACTTGAATTCATTTTAAAATTTTATTATAAATTTTCTTGTTTGTTGAGCAATTCACTTTACATATACTCAATGTTTTGTCATCATCAAAAAGGGAGAGATTGTGGAGTGATTGATTATAACCCTTTTGATTTTGATGAGCTCAAAGCATTTGAGTATATCTTATGTTTACTAATGAATTCAATCTAGTGTTTCAGTGAAAATCTTGTAAATCTATGGTTAAGTGTCTCTAGACTTGGTTCAAGATAGTTTGGATAAGTTAAGAAGTCAATTTGAACCAAAGTCTGAGACTCGAGTCGACTCCGGGATATTACGAGTCGACTCCAAGCGTATCAGAAGCATTGGCACAGGCTTGAGTCGACTCCAAGCATATCAGAAGCATTGGCACAGGCTCGAGTCGACTCCGGAACATTACGAGTCGACTCCGACTGAGAACAGACAGACGAACAGAAAGACCCAACTCAAAACCTGTCAGCGAGTCGACTCCCGAAGAGCGCGAGTCGACTCCGATACTTGCCGAGTCGACTCCGGAGTAGTATGAGTCGACTCCAGGGAGTTACAGACAGAAAGACAGAGAAGTCATTTTGGACCCTTAGAGCCGAGTCGACTCCTGAGGAACGCGAGTCGACTCCGATGGTTGGCAGGTCAACTCCAAAGGAAGCGATAGTCGACTCTCAATGTTATACAAGGCAAAAGTCAGAGAGCAACTTTCGGACACTGAGAGCCGAGTCGACTCCCGCAAAGCTCGAGTCGACTCCGAGACAGCGCGACCCCAAAAAGACAGAAGACAGTATTTTTGTCTCTGAGACGCGAGTCGACTCCAAGACAGTTCGAGTCAACTCCAAGGCAGCGCTACCCCAAAAAGATAGAAGACTGTTTTTCGGATACTGAGAACCGAGTCGACTCCAAAATAGTCCGAGTCGACTCCAAGACTGCACGAGCCAAAAGACAGAAGATCGAGAGTTCGGGCTCTGAGCGCCGAGTCGACTCCCAGAATTTCCGAGTCGACTCGAGTGAGCGAAGTTGAAGAATACCTCTATGGATTCCTTGGAATGAGCCGACTCCAAAAGTGCCAGGTCAGCTCCAGATTTTGGCGAGTCTACTCCGGGTTAAGTCGAGTCGACTCCCAGTCGAGAAGACCACTTTAATTCAAATCCGGAACAGTTGCCGAGCCGACTCCACAAAAGCATGAGTCGACTCCTGCTACAGCCGAGTCGACTCCAGATCGCGCGAGTCGACTCCGATCCCAACGGACACATTGTCAGGATGTGCAGAATGTGCAGAACGGCTAGTAAAATGTGTTCTAACGGTCAGTTTCCATGGGGAATGGCTTAAATAGCCATAGAGGACTGTAGCAAAGCAGAGAAGTGACATTCCTTACAAAGAAAACACATAATCTTCATCTGCCAAAAGGATTTCAACGAAAAGAAGGAAGAGGGCCATTAACTCCATTCAACCAACTCTTCCCAGCATTAAAAGAAGTCTCCTTCAGCCTTCAAGTCTTAAAGACATTCAAGAGGAGACCCAGAGTTCAAGAAGCCCTCCTCTACTTCATCATAAACTTGTTTGAGGGCTCTTAACTTTTCTCTTATTTATATCGCTGTATATCTGCTTTTTAGAAGCTCTATTTTTCTGTTTGTCTTTGTTCAAACCGTTTGTTCCTTACTTGATTCAATCAGGGGATTGAATCAAGGGTGTAAAGGTTTGTTGGTGAGCCTAGGTTGAAACCAACGGTGTAAGGGTTCGATTGTGATCCCGGGAAACAATCGGGTGGTTCTAGTCGGTGAGCCTGGGAAAACCGATCGAGTTCGTTGTGACCTCGTAAAACAACAAGTTGGGTTGTGAGCTTGTAAAACAACCGGCTGTAATCCGAGGGGTTATAGTGAATTCCCAAGTGAGGCTTGGGGAGTGGACGTAGGAGCAAGGGTTAGCTCCGAACCACTATAAATTCCTTGTGTTTGTGATTGCTCTGTTGTTCCTTATCTTCATTTCATTCACAGCACATAGCATCTAATTAATCAACTTGCAAAAGGTGTTAATTAGTATTTCATAAATCATTTAATTGTAATAATTTTTTTAAAACTCAATTCACCCCCCCCCTCTTGGGTTGTCTATCTGGGCAACAATTTGGCACCTTGTGCAACCTATGCCACTGGGTTATGTGGCCGTAGCCTATTATGTTGAGATTATGATATCAGAGTTTTTGTAAAAATGATAATAAGTTTTTGAAAGAAAAAAATGATGTTATTTTTGATTTATTCCCAGTCAATATTTTGTATTTTGATCTGATATGCTTTGACCCCACTCTGGGGTATTTTGTTACTTACTGAGCTAGTGTAGCTCATTATTCTGTTTTCTGTTTTTCAGATCCAGAGACTTGATCGTACAGGATTGGGGGAGTGTGTTAGATTTTTCGATGATTCCTTCAGTTATTGGCATTTTAGTTAGATTAGCTTGGATATTTGAATTATATTGGCATATGCTATTTTGAAATTTTGTAAAACTGCTTTGGACCAACTTAAATAATTATGTCATCTTTAAACATATGTGATTGCTTTGATATGATCTGCTGCCTTGCATGCCTGTGCGGCCCGCCATGTGAGCGTGCGGCGTCTGCCGCGCCTCGGGCTCGGGGCGTGACAACTATCAAGTATCCTCAAGTATTTTCCATTTCATGTGCTACATCATTAAATTCATATTAAGATATGTATTTCTACAATGTACTAGAAAAATCCAATCTTCGAGGAGATGCTCCTAGTTCCGGCGACAAAATTCTTCAAGGATCTGCTGAAGAAACCCCAAACAACAAAAGAGCTTCATATCGTCGATCTGTCGGATGGAACTAAATGGATAATCGATGACAAGATTGTAGTCGATCTACTCAAAAAGTACAAGTCTGCACCTGATCAGAAGACGAAAGATGAAATTATAAAACTTCTTCAGGTCAGCCAAAAGAGAAATTACATTGGACACAAGCTATAAAATATTTCCCATCCTCCTTTATTTTATCCTGTTTTATGTTTATCTAATATTTATTTATTTCCTTGTCTCACTTGCAGTCAGGGGTTGCTTCGTCGAGCACCAAAGTCGAGGCCGGCCAATCCCATGAGATTTGCCAAGTATCAAAGGACAGAGCAGGAGGTGGTTTGGATGGAAATCGTTTGGACTCCGGCAAGCCCACTCATGGAGGCTTGCCTGCCAAAAATCAAAAATATCAAGAGAGCAAGATAACCAAGGACCTTCAAAATTTGAAACTCGACACTGATAACAAGGCTGGCAAGGAAAAAGAAGTGGATATATGGATACAAAAAGAAATAAATGATTCGATAAATAATGTTTTTAGGACCTTAAAGATTTGTGGCTTGCAGTGATTGTGTAGCATGATAACACCACAACTTTTGAGAATCTTGTGGCATGTAGAAGCTTAATGTTATCGCATATAATAAGGCAATGTGGTCTTTATCTTTGAAGTTTGGAATAACCGTTTATGGTAGGTTTGTGAAAATTAAATTATATGCTTTGGTTATAGGGTGGAAATGGCCTGACTTTGCACGCTTTGAAGATCTTAGATTGCTGATAGAGGATAGCAGAACGAATTAAGTGTTAGTTTGGAATTATCAAGGAAGTTTTAAGAGCAAAAAATTTTGGAAAATCCAAACAAACTATGTGGAATATAGGCTCCAATTGCAACAAGAAAAACAAAATCAGGCTTAGAGCAAAATTGATATAGACGAGAAAACTAAAACAAATAATATAAAATTCTATTTTAGTGGGCAAATGAGGAAATATTAGTATTATCAGTAAGATATGGAGCTTGTTAGTTAAGGAGGGAGAAAACATTAAAAAAAGGAGCCTTTTGGCTCTTCATTTTTTATAAAAAAAATATTAGTTAACGTTTTCAATGCTCATTAGAGTAAGATATTTTTTTAATCTCTAATTTTTATGTCAGTTGATTTTTTTTCCTAGATAAATAGTTGCTAAGCAATTTTTCCTAATATTCTTAATATAATTACAAATGGCCAATAATTTTAGCTAGGTGGATTAGGAAGCATCTTAATTGCAATGCGTGTAGCCATTTTTTATTTACACGGAGTATAGATGCATGTGCCTGCTCCCCAAATATTAGTATCTCTCCCAAAGAGAAATAAACCCTGCAGTAAAGAATACCTGGTGGAACATTTTGAAGTAATATTTATTAAGAAAACATATAACCCTCACGGAGTCCAAAATAATACTCAAATCTTTTCCTGCCGTGCATTATACGTTCAAATAAAATTAGATGGGAGAAACAATATGCTTCTATTTATTAAATTCACTCTCTTGACTAAGATGACCTTATGAATTTGTTATATTCAAATTGCCTTCAAGCCGAATCTTGTAGCAAAAATCTTCAACGCCACAGGCTTTATATTAAAATTCTTGAAGGCAATTGGTGGAAGTACATAGATTTCCAATCCGTGAAAAGGAGGAGTTATGATTGGCACGTGCTCTCATATTTTTCTGGCAATAAATACAGATACCTGGCTACTTCAGTATGGGAGGCAAATACATGATGTGTGTACCAAGGCCATTTGCCCAATCTGAATCTGGACATCACTGAACATTGAAATTCTTGCAGTTTTAACTCATTATTAAAAATGTCAAGAAAAGGGGCTCCCCACTACGTCTGTTTGAACATGAAATCCTGCTCTTGGAAAATCGCAATTTTGCGCCAAATTTCTTTTCTTGTCATTACTTTCTTATGCAAATGTTACTTTTCTCGTAAGCGATCAATATGCCCATCGTAAGTCCATCGTAAGTCCATTAAACAACTTTCAGGTCGATTACTTTAACTAGCCCATCGTAAGTCCATTAAACAACTTGTATATTTAAAACAACTAGGCTACATATGATTTCGTGTCTGTAGAAGATTAGAAGCTCTCCAATCCTTGCAGACAACTATACCCTTATTGCTACCCTTGAATGAAAATTAAGGAAAAGCTGGTGGCGAAATGTGTTCGAGCGGCGAAAACTAACCTACCTTCCTTTTTGGCCGGATTGAATAGTTGGACTTCTTACTTGCCAGTGTAGATTTCTGATTTTCTCAGATAGTTCTTTTTCTCCAACCTGTCTAAATGCGGTGGAAGTACCATTTGGTGTCTTCTAGTAATTTTGGCATGAAAAGAGCTGATATACAGTGGAAGTATCAATTGGCTTCTTGCTGATTAGTCAATGTCTCCAGGTGAAGGGCTTCATAAGGTACCTTAAAGTGTAAGGTTATGATTCATGGAAGACTCTTGCTGGTTATGATTCACTTAAAGTGTAAGGGCATTTCCACACTCTATTAAATAAATCTTAATGCAGATTCAAGGTTATGCCAAACTTATGCCTTATGGTAGTATCTTATAGCTTACCAGGATCTATTCTATAATTTCTTATAGCATAACCTAATGCGTAAGGTAATTCCCTAAGAATTTTTCCTATTACTTCTTAATGTAAGTACAAGTGGCCAATAATTTTAGTTGGGTGGATCGTGAGGCATCTTAATTACATTAGTCTCTCTCACATACAAAAATAAATTCCTATCTGTAAAGTATACCTGGTAGAAAATTTTAAAATAATATTCAATAAAAAAGATATAGTGTAAGGCCTGGCCCATTGCTCAAATTGGTCCAACAAAAAAAGTAGGGGGGAGCCTCCATTGCCTATAAGCCAAGCTTCTACCCTCTTGAGGCGTCAGTGGTTCGTCGTTGCCGGAAAGAAGAAAAAAAAAAGATTCGCTCTTGCTCAACCATCATTTTTCCTCACCGTGTCATTCTTCTCAGGGCCTTGTCGGAGTTGTGCCACCACATTCCTACCTCTCCTAACCTCATCATTCATCGAGCCATCCTTGTCAGCCGAGATCTCATCGTGAGATCATCGAACTTGGAAACAGTAGCAAATCCCCTATTTTTGAGATCTACCCCTTCTTACTTTGATATTTTTTATGATGGCTAGTCGGACCTCTGACCAAGCCTTCATGGGACTCTCCTTGACCCGCATGGTGGAGCTTCGATCATCGGAAAGTGATTCAAGTTGAGCGAGGCTCCGGTTCATGTTTTAGGCTGACCACTGTATTATTTTTCTATTCTCTTTCTTCCACCTTGTTGTCATTACCGCCGTTTCTGCCGCCATCGCAGCCTCGTCGGAGGCTGGGCCTCTAGCAGGTGCTAGTTGCCACTGATGCCGGCTCTCCTCCACCCTAGTTCGAGATACCAAACCTCCCCTATTTTATTTTCTTCTTCCTTTCCTATTTAGACTTCATTCACTGCTGACCAACACAATCGTTGATGTCGATGTGGTTGTCACAAGTGGCCAGACATCAGGCCAATGATGATGTAGACCACCAGTGTCACCTCCAACTAGATCAGCCTCTAACCTTCCTATTTTGAGAAAGAAGGAAAGAGTTTCCACTTTCCTTTCTCTCTTTTCTTCCTCTCTCTTTTGTTTGCTTCTAAGTGGATCCTGTAGAGAATCCTTCTCCCTCTTTTGTTCCTCCCCATGTTCTTTGGTCAACCCCGTAGACGGTCTTAGAGCACCATGGTTGCAATTGCCCTAAGTAGCTATGCAGCATGCATGTCAGCCCCCACCAAAGCACTTGCCAAGCACAGTTTCATTTCATCATCATTAATATTTCTTGAGCTATCTATACTGTAGTCTGACTCTAGGTTTATAATTGGACTAGTTAGATCACCTAGATTAGATCAACCGGAGTCGTCTGATGTCACTACCTAACTGGCCATGTCTTTCCTCCACTCCAACCTTTGTCGGCTATCTAAAAATATGACATGTTACATTTGCTTTGATTGGAGACCAATTTCTTGATCAGATGAATTGGGATATATTATGCTGACCGAATTTGACTACTTGCCACCGCCACCCAGCCACCCTCATTTTTCTTCCTATGTATATCTACTTTTATGTTTAGCCTTGGTTATGTATGGGGGTGTAGTCATCCAAACAAGAAGAAGAACAAAAGAATTTTATACTCTAGTTCTTCAATTAAGGTAGAACCCTAATTTCTTATTTATTTATTTAATCTCGAATTAGGTAGGAAAGAAAAATTAGATTTAAGAGTAATTTAGATATTAGAGCTTCGAAATAGGAAACTAACAATGATTGATTTATTTCTCATACTAATGTTTGGTCAAGGACAAGTTGAATTTACACTGATTGATTAGTTTGTATTGCTGGGTTTATATCGTGAGATTTGCATCAATAGATTTAGTTTTGCATGAGATATGTTTTATTTGATTTCAGATATGAACATATTTATGTGTTAATATATATGGATATCAGCTATTAAAGTTTTAACTATATAAATTATAATTCATATTATCTTGAAATTATAAGGAATACATTATTTAATTAGAGTTGATTTGACAAGAATAACATAAATAATCAGATGTGTTGCCCAAAGATGGTCACCCAAGAGGGGGGTGAATTGGGTGTTTTAAACCTTTTTGACTATTTAAAAAAATAAAACGCACAAATAAATGAACTAAAGCAAGGATAGAGGTATGGAAACAACCAATCGCAAACACACGATTTTATAGTGGTTCGGAGCTTCCACTGCTCCTACATCCACTCCCCAAAGCACCTTTGGGAATTTTCACTATAATCCAAGATTACAGTCCGATAGTTTTGCGAGTGCACTACCCAACTCGTTGTTTTACACCGGGCTAACAACAAACCCTATAACCCCCAATTTCACCTAGGCTTGGGACGCCTTTCCCTTGTTCCAAGTCCCTTGACTGGAACAAGCACAATAAAGAAAGAGTTTTACAAAAGATTGAAAGCTCTAAATAAGCAAATATAACAATGATAAACTTTAAAACCCGGAAGAATCCTTTTGCCGTTGGAAGCGTGGGAAATGATGATTCTTCCGATGTGGATCGCGTAGGCTTGAGTGTGAGCTTTGAATTCCGAGCGGAGGAGAGTAGTTGAGCTTGAAATCACTTGGAAAGCTTGAAAGCACTTGATTTCTTCAATTGAATGTACTAACTCCCTTGAACCTCTCTCTCTTGCTTCTCTCTTGAATGATCTAGCTTGGGGTTGGTGAGAAGTTCTTGAGAAGCACTTAAGAGGTCCCTTTTATAGCCCAAAAAGCAAATATAGCCGTTAGAGATAAAGTAAAAGGGATTTGAAATTCAAACCAAACCTGAAAAAGTTGTCAGTCGCGTCCCAGGCGCTCCAGAGACGTCTCCGCTTCAACGCGAGACGTCTCGCCTACAAGATTTTACTTTTGACGTTGTTTGGGGTCGACTCGGCGCTTTACGGGGACGACTCTGGAATTGTACCGTTTGAATCCTTGTTTTTTTGTTTTGCTAAGAGGGTCGTCTCTGCACTTTACGGGGACGTCTCGGCTTGTTTGCACTTTTGCATGGGGACGACTCCGCTGTTTTGGGGACGACTCCGCTGTTATATTTTCAAAAAACATGTCTTCTGGAATTCCCTGAGAGAGTCGACTCCGCTCTTTCAGGGGACGTCTCCGCTGCTTTGTCACCGAAAAAGATATCCTCTGGAAAACTCTGAGAGAGCCGACTCCGCTACCGTGGGGACGACTCAGGAAATCTGCTTTTTACTTGCGGGGACGACTCCGCGTACTGTGGGGACGGCTCGCGCGTATCACTTGAAATCTGCCTTTCTGCCGCCACTGAGAGAGTCGACTCCGCTACTGAGAGAGTCGACTCCGACCCTGCGAGACGCCTCGCCAGGTGCCGGGGACGTCTCCCGACATGCCAGTTCTTCCTGTTTGTGCCAGAGACGTCTCTGAGACAACCCGGAGACGTCTCGGCTGTCCCTGATCTGTTTTCTTCATCTCAAAAATTCTTCAATAAATCCATAAAAATTATGGAAACTTGCCTAGACATTTCTTAACAATATTCATAATTAATCACATGAATTCCTCAATTAAATTGTAAAGATAAATAGGAATTATACTCTAGTGTTTTGTATTCATCAAAATCCATTAGGGGGTCAACAATCTCCCCCTTTTTGATGATGACAAAACACTTAGTATATGCAAAATTCAAAATTTAACATATACACAGTATTTGATCAAATGTACAAGTATAATGTTTTGATTAGAGCTAGATACAGTGTGCATAATTCAAAATAGTCAATTTTCAGTTCTATCCTTATGCATAAGATTGATCTTAAAGCTCTTAAGCAATTTTAGCATACCAACTGAATTTTTACCAAGTTAAAATGAAATATTGATGCTAAAGACAATTGAAAGCTAAGTACTTTTTGACTCCCCCTTTCTTTTTCAGAAAGGCAATTATCTTAAATCCAATATTCTTCAATTTTATCTATTCAACTTTTAAGTATGGTTGTAAATTTTGCATTCCATATTTAGGTTCTACTCCATATATATATATATATCTACTCTATTTTCCCATAAGTTTTGCATTCCAATGTATCCAATATCCATATTGGTTCTACTCCCCCTTTTTGCATTTCATATTTAAGTTCTACTCCATATACTTCATATATATATATATATATTTACTCTATTTTCCCATGAATTTTGCATTCCAATGTTATCCAATATCTATATTGGTTCTACTCCCCCTTTTTGTCATCAACAATGAGGGGGACAAATTATCCTTGGTACTTAAAGCATACTTCCTAGTAGATTTCAGCATATTTCCATGAGCCACTCAAGGATATTCAAGTTGTGCTCCCCCTGTCCAAGTTACTGCTATTAATGAATTCAGTCATTCATATCACTCCCCCTTTGTTTTGGAATTCATTTCAGACTCCTCTTTTTGTTTAACATAGTTTTCACAAGATGTGCTCCCCCTGTTTCATATGCTTTGATAAGTTGTATCAAATTTGAATACTCAAGGTATTTTATGAGATTTTTATGGCACATCACAAAATCACATACACAATCACAGAATCACATACACAGAGTTAGCAATGTACACAAAGTTTCAAAAGAAATAGTATTCATGTATCATTGTAAATCTTTGAAGTCAGTACAAAGTTAAAAGAAGAAATCATTACAAGTATTGATTTCTAATACAAGAGTTGTGGAGTGATTGATTAAAACCCCGTTTGATTTTGATGAGCACAAAGCATTTGAGTATATCTTGTGATTACTAATGAATTCAATTGAGTGCTTCAGTGAAAATTCTGTCCAAGTGTCTCAAGACTTGGTTCATAGTATTTTGGATAAATTAAGAAGTCTGCATGAACCAATGTCTGAGACTCGAGTCGACTCCCGAGTATCACGAGTCGACTCCAAGCGTATCAAGTTCACTGGCACGAGCTCGAGTCGACTCCAGATCAGTACGAGTCGACTCCGACTGAGAACAGAAAGAAGAACAGAAAGCTTCATCTCAGAACCTGTCAACGAGTCGACTCCTGAAGTGCGCGAGTCGACTCCAATGTTCACCGAGTCGACTCCAGGAGGTAAGAGTCGACTCCAAGCAGTCACTGGCAGAAAAGTCAGAGAGCAGTTTTCGAGTCTGAGATTCGAGTCGACTCCAGTGGAACGCGAGTCGACTCCAATGGTTGGCAGGTCGACTCCAAAGAAGGTGAGAGTCGACTCTCAGCGGTACACAAAGAAAAAGTCAGAGAGCATTTTATGGACTCTGAGATTCGAGTCGACTCCCGCAATACGCGAGTCGACTCCGAGACTGTGCGACCATCGACAGACAGAAGACCATGTTACTGCCTCTGAGATTCGAGTCGACTCCCAGACAGCTCGAGTCGACTCCAAGACAAGCTTCATGTCAAAAGGCAGAAGACCAACTTTCGGAAACTGAGAGCCGAGTCGACTCCAAGGAAGTTCGAGTCGACTCCAAGACTGGATGAGCCAAAAGACAGAGAATCGGGAGTTCGGGCTCTGAGATTCGAGTCGACTCCCAGGACAGTCGAGTCGACTCGAGAGGACAAAATTCAAATTTGTATCCACGGACTACAGAGGATGAGCCGACTCCAAAATTGCCAGGTCAGCGCCAGAAGTTGGCGAGTCGACTCCGGGTCAAGACGAGTCGACTCCCAGTCAAGACGGCAACTTTAATTCAAACTTGGAACAGTTGCCGAGTCGACTCCGGAAAAGCTCGAGTCGACTCCTGCTACAGCCGAGTCGACTCCTGATCGCGCGAGTCGACTCCAACCCACCAACGGTCACATTGTCAGGCTGCGCAGAGTGTGCAGAACGGCCAGAAAAAGCATAGTAACGGCTAGTTTCCATGGGGGTTAGCTTAAATAGCCACAGAAGACTGTAGCAAGGTAGAGAATAGACATTCCACTCCAAGCATTCAAGTTTTCAAGCTCTCCAAGTGCTCTAAAACGAAAAAGGGGAGATCTGCATTTACTGCTTCAACAACTTCTTCCCAACAATCAAAGCTTCCTCCCTCCTGCATTCAAGTCGACCACTCTCTCAAGAGGAGACCGGAGTTCCAGAAGCCATTCCTCTACTTCAGCTTAAAAGCGTTTGAGGGCTTCTAAACTCCTCTCTGTTTATATCGTTCTATATCTGCTTTTTGAGAAGCTATTTTCTGTTTTCTTCTATCTCTTGTATTTACTTGATTCAATCGGGGGATTGAATCAAGGGGTTTAAGGTTGGTTGGTAAGCCAAGTTAAAACCAACGTGTGTAAGGGTTTGATTGTGAGCCCGGGAAAACAATCGGGGTTGGTTCTAGTCGGTGAGCCTGGAAAAACCGACCGAGTTCGTTGTGAGCTCGTAAAACAACAAGTTTGGTTGTGAGCTTGCAAAACAACCGGCTGTAATCCAAGGGGGTTATAGTGAAATTCCCAAGTGAGACTTGGGGAGTGGACGTAGGAGTAAGGGTTAGCTCCGAACCACTATAAAACTTTGTGTTTGTAGTGCATTGTCTCTCATCTTCTTTCCCGCACATTACTCACAGCACTAGCTTTAATTAAATAAATTGCTATAGTTTTTAATTAATCATCCACAAAGATTTAATTAGTCAAATTAATTTAAAAACCCAATTCACCCCCCCCCCCCCTCTTGGGTTGTCTATCTGGGCAACAAGTGGTATCAGAGCCAAAAACTCTTCCACTCAAGAGTTAAAAGATCAAAATAACAACCCCATTTGGATCTTCTCACATTGAGGGTCAGTCCACCCAAAGACTCCCTTTCTTCAATGGATCTGACTACTCATACTGGAAGGCTAGGATGAGAATATTCATCCAAGCCCAAGACTATGAGATGTGGTCCATTGTAGTAAATGGGCCATACATCCCATCCATTTACATAGATGGTGTTAAGGTACCCAAACTAGAAATGGATTGGGATGAACATGACATGAGGAAGGCACAATTGAACTCTAAAGCTATGAATGTGTTTTATTGTGCCTTGGACCGAAATGAATTCAATAGGATTTCAACTTGTAATTCAGCAAAGGAAATTTGGGACAGACTTGAAGTGACCCATGAGGGCACGAATCAAGTCAAGGAATCCAAAATAAACATCTTAGTTCATAAATATGAACTATTTAAAATGGATTCAAATGAAACAATCACATGCATGTTCACTAGATTTACTGATATTGTCAATGGCCTAAAAAGCCTTGGCAAGAACTATACTAACAGTGAACTTGTCAGGAAAATCCTTCGGTGTCTACCAAGGTCGTGGGAAGCTAAAGTGACGGCAATTCAAGAAGCCAAGGACTTGAACAAGTTACCACTTGAGGAGCTCCTTGGATCCCTTATGACGCACGAGCTCACCATGAAACAACACAACGAGGAAGAGTCCTCCCATAAGAAAAAGGTAATAGCTTTAAAATCTACTTCATCTAACAAAGATTTATCCTGTAGTAGCAGCAGTAAAGAAGAAGAAGATGAGGAAGATGGTGGTGAGGCACTTCTTGTGCGAAAGTTCAAGAGATTCATCAACCACAAGAAGTCCTATCATCAAAGGAGAGGCACCTCAAATTCCTACCGCAAGGACAAAGGTAAGGAAAGAGAAAGTGAGGGGATCGGGTGCTATGAGTGCAAAAAGCCGGGACACATCCGAGCTGAGTGTCCCTTGCTAAAGAAGGGCAGCAAGTACAAGAAGAAGAAGAAAGCCCTTGTCACCACCCTATCGGACTCCGACGCATCATCTTCATCATCGGATGAAGAACAAGAAGAGAAGGCCAATTTCTGCTTCATGGCCAACGAAAACGAGGTAATTTCCGATACGCATTTTGATTTTACATTTGATGAACTTTATGATGCGTTCAATGAATTAATGATTGAGTATAAGAATATAAATGTTAAAAACAGAGAACTAAAAGTAACTAACCAAACTTATATTCATAAGCATGATTCATTAATTAAGGATAAAGATAATCTTACCAAAGAAAATCTAGAACTTAAGACAAGCAACCAACTCTTAATTAAGAAAACTAACACCTTAACGAAAGATAATGAAAAACTAACTAAGGAACTTTCAGATCTCAAAAACCATAAACAAGTCTTAAACAAGGATCTAACAAAAGAACTAAATGATCTAAAAGCCGAAAATCAAACATTAACTAAAGAACTAAACAAATACAAACCCTTAGTTGAAAAATTCACGTATAGTTCTGAAAAGTTAAACATGATACTTAATAATCAACGAGCCGTATTTAATAAAGCGGGTTTAGGATATAAACCAAGAAATAAACAAAAACTTCTTAGTAATTTCTTTGTTAAAGCTGGAGAAACTAAAGTTAAAAAAATAACTTGCTTTTGTTGTGGAATAGTAGGACATAAAGCAAATGCATGTGACTATAGGAAAAGGAAAACTAAAAGAAAAATTAAAAGGGTATGGGTTCCAAAAGGAACCAACTTGACTAACCATGAAGGACCCAAGAAAACTTGGGTACCTAAGATGACATAATCTGCTTGTGTAGGAGTGTCTTGCAGCCAAGGTCAACAAGAACTGCTGGTATTTGGATAGTGGCTGCTCAAGGCACATGACGGGTGATAAAGACCAATTTTTCACCCTTGAAGCTAAGAAGGGAGGTGCTGTGACGTTTGGGGACAACAACCAAGGTCACATCATTGGTATTGGTAAAGTTCAAATCACCCCTTCTACTTTTATAGATAATGTTAGATATGTCGATGGTCTTAAGCATAACTTGTTAAGCATTAGTCAATTATGTGATAAAGGATATGATGTTATGTTTAAACCATCACTATGTATTATAACAAATCCTAATGATAATAGTTTAGTATTTAAAGGGATTAGACGTGGAAATGTATATGTGGTAGACCTAGAAGATCTTGCAAAACATAACCAATGTTTAGTTGTTAATGAAACTAAAGATAATGATGCTAGTTGGTTATGGCACCGCAAGTTAGGTCATGCAAGCATGGACACAATAACTAAACTTGTTAAAAGAGATTCCGTGATAGGTTTGCCAAAATTAAAATTTGAAAAGAACAAAATTTGTGAAGCATGTCAATTTGGCAAACAATCTAGGAACTCATTTAAATCTATAAAATGTGTCTCTACCTCTAGGCCACTAGAACTATTACATATGGACTTATTTGGTCCAACTAGAACAACAAGCCTAGGTGGAAATAAATATGGTCTAGTTATAGTAGATGATTACTCTAGGTACACATGGGTCATGTTCTTAGCACATAAGGACCAAGCATTTTCTATGTTTAAAAAGTTCCATAAGGAAGTAACAAATGCTAGAGAATCTTCAGTCATAGCCATTAGAAGTGACCATGGTACCGAATTCGAAAATCAATTGTTTGACGAATTTTGTAGTAAAAAGGGGATAACCCATAATTTTTCTGCACCTAGGACACCACAACAAAATGGAGTTGTGGAAAGGAAGAATAGAACTCTAGAGGAAATGGCTAGAACGATGTTATGTGAAAGTAACCTCCCTAAGTACTTTTGGGGAGAAGCCATTAATACTTCTTGCCAAATATTAAATAGAGTTTTATTAAGACCCATTATAAAGAAAACACCTTATGAACTGTGGAAAAACAGAAAACCAAAAGTTAACTATTTTCATGTTTTTGGATGTAGGTGTTTTGTACATAATAATGGAAAAGATAATCTAGGAAAATTTGATCCTAAATCTGATGAAGGAATATTCCTAGGTTATTCTACAACTAGTAAAGCCTATAGAATCTTTAATAAAAGAACCCTAGTTATAGAAGAATCTATACATGTTGTTTTTGATGACTCTAGTGACATCTCATCTAGTAAGAAGGTTAATTTTGATGATGATATTGAAATGCTTGAAGAAAAGATAGATGAGATGGGATTACAAGATGATAATCAAAAGTTGATTGAAGGAGAATCATCAAACCAAGAGCCTATTGTGGATCATGGGTTAACAAAAGCTTGGAGGTATGCTCATGGGCATCCTAAGGAACTAATTCTAGATGATCCATCTCAACCCGTTAGGACTAGAGCATCCCTTAGAAATTTGAATAACCATCTAGCTTTTGTTTCACACTTTGAGCCCAAACATATAGAAGAAGCCGAAAATGATGTAAATTGGATAAATGCAATCAAGAAGAAGGTATAGACTTTGATGAAACCTTTGCTCCCGTAGCTAGACTTGAGGCTATTAGACTATTATTAGCATATGCATGCTCTAAGGACTTCAAGCTATATCAAATGGATGTAAAAAGTGCTTTTCTAAATGGGTTTATTAATGAGGAGGTGTATGTAGAACAACCTCCTGGTTTTGAAAATCATCAATACCCCAATCATGTGTATAAACTGAACAAAGCACTTTATGGACTAAAACAAGCACCTAGAGCATGGTATGAGAGACTTAGTAAATTCCTATTAGAACATGAATTCTCTAAGGGAAATGTAGATACAACGTTATTTCTGAAAAAGAAAAATAAGGATATGTTATTAGTACAGATTTATGTTGATGATATCATTTTCGGTGCTACTAACAATCGCCTCTGCGAAGAGTTTGCTGATTTGATGCAGAGTGAGTTTGAGATGAGCATGATGGGAGAGCTGAACTACTTCCTCGGGCTTCAAATCAAACAATCTGAGGGAGGCATCTTCATCAATCAAGCTAAATATATCAAGGAGATGCTCAAGAAGTTCGATATGGAGGGAAACAAATCAATCAGCACCCCCATGAGCTCATCATGTAAGTTAGACCAAGATGAATCAGGTAAATCTGTAGATCAAAAACTTTATAGAGGTATGATAGGTTCTTTACTGTATCTTACTGCAAGTAGACCTGATATTATGTTTAGTGTGTGCATGTGTGCTAGATATCAGGCTAATCCCAAAGAATCACACCTAGCTGCAGTTAAGAGAATCTTTAAATACTTAATAGGAACTAAGAACATAGGGCTGTGGTACTCTAAAGAATCTAGCCTAAACTTAATAGGGTACACAGATTCAGACTTCGCTGGATGTAAACTTGATAGAAAAAGTACCAGTGGGTCTTGTCAATTTCTAGGAGAAAACCTAATCTCATGGTTTAGCAAGAAACAAAACTCGGTTGCATTATCCACTGCAGAAGCTGAATATGTTGCAGCCGGGGGTTGTTGTGCTCAAATCTTATGGATTAAACAACAATTAGAAGATTATGGCATTAAACAAGATAAAATCTCCATTAATTGTGATAACACAAGTGCCATAAATCTCACTAAAATCCAATTCAACACTCAAGAACTAAACACATTGAGATAAGACATCACTTCATAAGAGATCATGTATTGAATGGTGATGTGTCACTTCATTTTGTGTGTACCGATAATCAATTAGCAGACATTTTTACAAAACCTCTAAGTGAAGAGAGGTTTAGTGTGCTTAGAAGGGGATTAGGAGTGATTGATCCATCCTAGTGGGAGTTTCCACTAGATTAATTGATTTTGATGATTAGAATATGGTTAAAATAGAGTTTCTATTCAATGATCATCAAATCAGATCCTAATTAGGTAATTTTTCCTCATTTAGCACGGTTATGGCATGGTTTTTAGGTGCGTGCCAAGGTTAGAGACGACTCGAGTAAGTTTCAGAGCCGGCTCCTAAGGGGGAGTCGACTCGCACATTGTCGGGAGTCGACTCGAAGTCTACATGCGCATAAGGAGAGTCGACTCGCGCATTTTCTGGAGTCGACTCGAGATCGAGTCGACTCGCGACTCAGGGGAGTCGACTCGCAGTCGGGATCCGACTACTTAACCCTAGGTTTGTCGTTTCGCAAACACTTTTCCTCAAGCCGCCACTGTTCAAAAAGCCCTAGAGCCGACTCCTAGGTCATCTCCGATCGTCTCCAAGCCTTTTTTCCGTCGATTCTTCGCCGGACATTGAGTTTCCGTCCGTTCCTAGGTCATTTCCGGTACGTCACGAGCTTCCTCTGTCGGTCCTTCACCGTCCTCTAGGTATTTTTCTTCCCGTTTAGGTCAAGATGCCTCGTAAGGCCGTCGTTAGGAAGAGGTCCCGTCCCGAGGCCGGTCCCGAGCGGCGCTCCAAGGCGCGGCACGATCCCGCGAGGCAACCACCTCCGGATCGTTCCCCGCCTAGGGTGGTTCTTGTTAGGCCGTTGGCCGGGAAGGCCGTCACCTCCAGGAGGTTTGTCAATTTCGACTATCTCGCCCGGGAAGGGTTCACCATAGGAGATAGACTTAGAGCCCAGGGCCTAGAGTACTTCCTCACCTTGGACCTTCCCACCTATCCTGGCCTAGTTCAAGAATTTTACAGTACCGTCCATCGGGGAGATGGAGGTATCGAGGGCACGGTACTAGGTGTCCCGTTGCGTGTCACAGAGGACCTCATTGCCCATATCCTCCACCTTCCCCTAGTAGGGGTGGCTCCCGCACACCCTGAGGATAGAGTTGCGGCCCTTACGGTCGTCTTAGGGCATCCACCTCAGTCCCCCCTAGATGAGGTATCTGCTAGCTCACTTCCTATTGAAGTGAGAATCCTTTTGAGCATTTTGTCCAGGTCCATCTTCCCTAAGACAGGGAGATTTGATTTTGTGAATGAGAGGACTTAGCTATTATGTCTTATATCCTTCAGGACACCCCGATCAACTTCCCCAAGCTCATTTATAGGTATATGTGTGAGCCCCTAGATAGACCTAGGCTCACCCTCCCATACGGCATGATTTTTACTCTTCTCTTTAGGCAGTACGAGATTCCCATTTCTGAGAGGGAACCCTCTCGTGCACTGCGATGGACAGATCGCTTGGGTACGGGGACCATGCACAGGATGGGATTTCGAAAGAGAGAAGGGATCTGGGTTAGGAAGTCCACTCTCACTGCTCAGACCACCAGACCATCACCCAGTCCTGAGCCAGATTCAGACTACCCAGACTTTCCAGACCATCCAGACCTTCCATCCACTCCTCCTGCTCCTACCACCTCTGCCGGACCTTCCTCCTCAGCTCCACCATCTATGGAGGTCCGTATTGATCCAGAGCAGCTCCGGGAGCTGCGGCAGCAGATCGTCGGAGATCTGAAGGATGAGCTGCTTCGGGAGCTCAGAGGCTCGGTGCCTGCTCCCTCTTCTGCCCCCACTTTCTCTGCCCTGGTTCCATCCCTGACAGCCGTGACAGACATGACGGCTGAGGTGCGGCAGGAGATCTACAACATTAGGACCCTGGTGCAGGCCCAGTTCCACAGCATGAGCGAAGTCACAAGCACCACTCGACAGATGCGAGCGGACATAGGTCGTGACATGCACACCACCACCGAGGGGGCCGAGCGCTTGTCGAATGTACTCATCGACAAGCTGGACGCGCTTCAGACATCGGTGACTGGGGTTCAGACGTCGGTGACTGAGCTCTCCACTATGCACAGCAGAGCCACCACGTCTATCATCACACAGCTTGGACATGTGACAGATGCAGTCACCCTCCTCATGGAGCGGAGCCGATTGAGAGAAGGAGATGCATCCTCGAGAGGAGGTGCCACATCCTCGAGAGGAGGAGCCACATCCTCCAGAGGAGGAGATGCATCCTCGAGAGGGGGAGCCGCATCCTCGAGAGGGGGAGCCTCATCCTCGAGGAGGCCATAGATTTTTTTTTGTGTTTTGTCTTGTTTTACTTTACTTATTGTATGCTCAAATGTACTCACATTCATATCAATACAATGAGTAGACATCTTATCTTCAATTATGTGCCATTTGATGATTGATTGTGCCATTGATTGTGTGTGATTACCTCCTTTTTGATATGATGACAAAAAGGGGGAGAAATATGTATAAAATATGTAAAAGGGGAGAAATATTGAAAAATATGTAAAAGAAATCAATGGAAATAAATAAAACGATAAAAACACACACAAATTTGTTCTAAGTGGATTCGGTACCTCGAGGCTCATTATCTCTCTTTTGGGGCTCCTAATGGAGTAATCTCCAGAATCTATTCAAGGGATATTCGGAGATTAGCTGAATCCTACTCAAGAACAAATTGACAGATTTTCCCTCTAAAAAGATAAAATTCAGCTCAAAAACTTCAAAGCATTAAAAGGAAATTCAGAAAATCAAAACATAGTTGAATGCATATGTTGAGGGGGAGAATCTGAATTTTAATGAAGATAAATCATTAATGACATATAAGCCAAACAATTGATTGCATAATATGAAGGCTTATATAATTCCAAATGAAAGGGGGAGCTTTAACTCCGAAATTTAATGTTTCACTCCTTTCAAACTTGGATAAATTAAATTTTCAGACATTTGAATTCATTTATGGATTTTATTTCATTATTTATTGAGCAATTCATTTTACATATACTCAAAGTTTTGTCACCATCAAAAAGGGGGAGATTGTGGAGTGATTGATTAAAACCCCGTTTGATTTTGATGAGCACAAAGCATTTGAGTATATCTTGTGATTACTAATGAATTCAATTGAGTGCTTCAGTGAAAATCCTGTCCAAGTGTCTCAAGACTTGGTTCATAGTATTTTGGATAAGTTAAGAAGTCTGCATGAACCAATGTCTGAGACTCGAGTCGACTCCCGAGTATCACGAGTCGACTCCAAGCGTATCAAGTTCACTGGCACGAGCTCGAGTTGACTCCAGATCAGTACGAGTCGACTCCGACTGAGAACAGAAAGAAGAACAGAAAGCTTCATCTCAGAACCTGTCAACGAGTCGACTCCTAAAGTGCGCGAGTCGACTCCAATGTTCACCGAGTCGACTCCAGGAGGTAAGAGTCGACTCCAAGCAGTCACTGGCAGAAAAGTCAGAGAGCAGTTTTCGAGTCTGAGATTCGAGTCGACTCCAGTGGAACGCGAGTCGACTCCAATGGTTGGCAGGTCGACTCCAAAGAAGGTGAGAGTCGACTCTCAGCGGTACACAAAGAAAAAGTCAGAGAGCATTTTATGGACTCTGAGATTCGAGTCGACTCCCGCAATACGCGAGTCGACTCCGAGACTGTGCGACCATCGACAGACAGAAGACCATGTTACTGCCTCTGAGATTCGAGTCGACTCCCAGACAGCTCGAGTCGACTCCAAGACAAGCTTCACGTCAAAAGGCAGAAGACCAACTTTCGGAAACTGAGAGCCGAGTCGACTCCAAGGAAGTTCGAGTCGACTCCAAGACTGGATGAGCCAAAAGACAGAGAATCGGAAGTTCGGGCTCTGAGATTCGAGTCGACTCCCAGGACAGTCGAGTCGACTCGAGAGGACAAAATTCAAATTTGTATCCACGGACTACAGAGGATGAGCCGACTCCAAAATTGCCAGGTCAGCGCCAGAAGTTGGCGAGTCGACTCCGGGTCAAGACGAGTCGACTCCCAGTCAAGACGGCAACTTTAATTCAAACTTGGAACAGTTGCCGAGTCGACTCCGGAAAAGCTCGAGTCGACTCCTGCTACAGCCGAGTCGACTCCTGATCGCGCGAGTCGACTCCAACCCACCAACGGTCACATTGTCAGGCTGCCGCAGAGTGTGCAGAACGGCCAGAAAAAGCATAGTAACGGCTAGTTTCCGTGGGGGTTGGCTTAAATAGCCACAGAAGACTGTAGCAAGGTAGAGAATAGACATTCCACTCCAAGCATTCAAGTTTTCAAGCTCTCCAAGTGCTCTAAAACGAAAAAGGGGAGATCTGCATTTACTGCTTCAACAACTTCTTCCCAACAATCAAAGCTTTCCTCCTCCTGCATTCAAGTCGACCACTCTCTCAAGAGGGGACCGGAGTTCCAGAAGCCATTCCTCTACTTCAGCTTAAAAGCGTTTGAGGGCTTCTAAACTCCTCTCTGTTTATATCGTTCTATATCTGCTTTTTGAGAAGCTATTTTCTGTTTTCTTCTATCTCTTGTATTTACTTGATTCCAATCGGGGGATTGAATCAAGGGGTTTAAGGTTGGTTGGTAAGCCAAGTTAAAACCAACGTGTGTAAGGGTTTGATTGTGAGCCCGGGAAAACAATCGGGGTTGGTTCTAGTCGGTGAGCCTGGGAAAAACCGACCGAGTTCGTTGTGAGCTCGTAAAACAACAAGTTTTGGTTGTGAGCTTGCAAAACAACCGCGCTGTAATCCAAGGGGGTTATAGTGAAATTCCCAAGTGAGACTTGGGAAGTGGACGTAGGAGCAAGGGTTAGCTCCGAACCACTATAAAACTTTGTGTTTGTAGTGCATTGTCTCTCATCTTCTTCCCCGCACATTACTCACAGCACGAGCTTTAATTAAATAAATTGCTATAGTTTTAATTAATCATCCACAAAGATTTAATTAGTCAAATTAATTTAAAAAACCCAATTCACCCCCCCCCCCCCCTCTTGGGTTGTCTATCTGGGCAACAA